>NW_025423226.1:0-32817 GCF_020497125.1 Mauremys mutica
TGGTCTCGCCTGCTGCCCCTGGGCAATTTAAAAGAGCCCAAGGACCCCTGCCACCACCACCCCCAGCACAAGGGGGCTAAGGCGGTGTCCTGCCCACCCTCGCTCCATGTGGCATGCCACTCCCGGGAGCGGCTGGCACGTCCCTGCGGCCCCTGGGGTGGGGGGGTCTCCACGTGCTGCCCCCGCCCCGAGAGCCAACTCTGAGAACTGTGGCAATGGGAGCTGCAGGGGTGGAGTCTGCGGGCAGCCGTGCTCAGAGACACCCCCTGCCCTCCCACTTAGGGGCTGCTGCCAGAAGGGGGTGCGGGTTGCTTTTGGGAGATGCCCGAGGTAAATGCTGCAACCCCTCACCCTCTCCTGCACCCCCAACCCAGACCCCCACACCTGCACCCAAACTCTCTCCAAGACCCTGCCCCCCACACACGCTCCTGCAGCACAACCCCCTGAGTGAGCCCAGACCTTGCACCCAAACTCTCTCCCAGAGCCCAGCCCCTCTCCCTCCCTCACCCAAACTCCCCACCAGAGCCTTACACAGCTGTGGGGTGGGGCAGGACTTGGTCCCATTCTGGGAATGACCAAAAATTATACAAACCTGCCGCCCCTGTCCAGCCCAACCTTCTGCTGACGCACCTCAGCCAACACCCCTGCAGGGTTTGAAGCTTCCATTGCTTAAATTCCAGGACACTGAGGGATTTCCCCATGTTTATTTGTTTATTTGTTTATTTGTTCCCCTACTGTTACTCACACCTTCCTGTCAACTCTTGGAAATGGGCCATCCTGATTATCACTACAAAAGGTTTTTTTCTCCTGCTCATAATAGCTCCCCTTTGCCCACAGGGAACCTTCACCCCACTCCCAGCCAGGTTCTTGTCCATGGGATCACTGCAGGGGGGCTGGGTCCCTCGGTGTCTTTTCTCTCTCTAGGACAGGCCAGGGTGCAATAACTGGGGCATCTGAGCACCCAGGACCTTCTGTGGGGCTGCCATTCCCCTTCCCCTTCTGTGGTCTCGTCTGTCATTGACTCCAGACTTTTTTCTATCCATCGTCAGCACCATCCAAGCAAGCTGCACTCGCCTCAAAAAGACAAAGAGTCCTGTGGCACCTTACAGACTAACAGACATATTGGAGCATAAGCTTTCGTGGGTGAATCCCCACTTGGTCAGATGAATGTCGTGGAAATTTCCAGGGGTAGGTTATCAATATGCAGGCAAGAATCAGTCTAGAGATAAGGAGGTTAGTTCAATCAGGGAGGATGAGGCCCTCTTCTAGCAGTTGAGGTGTGAGCATCAAGGGAGGAGAAACTGCTTTTGTAGTTGGCTAGCCAGGCACAGAATTCCCACTCCATTCATCTGACCAAGTGGGGATTCACCCACGAAAGCTTATGCTCCTGTACGTCTATTAGTCTATAAGGTGCCACAGGACTCTGTCGCTTTTTACAGATCCAGGGCTTGGCTACACTTACAAGTTGCAGCGCTGGTGGAGGCTTTCCAGCGCTGCAACAACACCCCGTCCACACTTGCAGGGCACAACCAGCGCTGCAACTCCCTGGTTGCAGCGCTGGCTGAAAACCCATCCCGGCAGGGGTATAAGGAGTGCAGCGCTGGTGATCCAGCGCTGCTCAGCAGGTGTGGACACTCACCAGTGCTTTAATTGTCCTCCAGGGAATAAGGAGTTATCCCAGAATTCCTGTTCAGCCACTCTGCACATCAGTTTGCACTGTACTGCTCTTGCCTCAGGTGACCCGCCCTTTAAATGCCACGGGAATTTTAAAAATCTCCTTCCTGTTTGCTGCAGCCAGGTGTGTCATCCCAGACTTCCATGACGATGTGATCCCACCACTCAGTGCTTGTTTCCCGAGCCCAAAAGCGGCGTTCAACGGTGCTGAGCATTTCCGTGAATGCCACAAGCACTTTAGTGTCACACACGGCAGGAGAATGGATATCGATATCATCATCAGACTCCTCACTGTCACTTTGGAGCTGAAGGAATAGCTCGACTGCCAAACGTGTTGTGCTGGCGACACTCATCAGCACAGTCCTCAGCAGCTCGGGCTCCATTTGCCACAGAAATCGCGATTCACACAGAGAGTAAAACAGAAAGACACTCACAATGGCGCCAAACATTGCCGGAAAGAGTGAATGCTGGGATGTGAAGCGATGCACCACGGGGCGTTGGCACACACAGGAAGCGGAATGACCTGCACACTTCCTTCCCCTTCCCACAATACTCAGCGCCAAAATGGGACGAGGTGCTCTGTGGGATAGCTGCCCACAATGCACCTCTCAATACAGCGCTGGAAAGTGCTTCAAGTGTGGCCACACTGCAGCGCTGGTAGCTGTCAGTGTGGCCACACTGCAGCGCTGGCCCTACACAGCTGCATGACCAGCGCTGTAACTCCCAACGCTGCAACTTGTAAGTGTAGCCAAGCCCCCAGACTAACACAGCTACCCCTGTGATACTCAAAAAGACAGTGTCCCCTGTTGGGTGTAAATCACCGACCTCTCTCCTCTCTGAGCACTGACTGCCCCTGTGTTTCCTTGCCTCTCAGTCTGTGCAGATGGGACCTTTCCCTCCAGTGCTGGAGGATTCGCCCTTCTCATCTACTCTTGTCCCAAGCAGCACAGCGGGTGGGAATCTTACATGTACAGAGGTGACTTAGGAGCAGAAACCCCCCCCCCAACGACCTTCCATGCAATTGACACTTGCCCCTGACTCAGCAGGATTGAAATTCCTGCAGGGAGATTGCTGGGCCACATCCCAGCTGGGCATGAGCAAAGCAGCAGGTTGAAAAAAAGAACTTGGAAATGTTGGGGATTGAACCCAGCACCTCATACATACAAATCATGTGCTCTACCAATAAGCTACAACCCCAGATGGGCTGCAGGTTACACTCAGAGCTGTCCTATTCCCAGAACATCCAGTGGTCTAAAAGCAGCATGAGGGACACATTCCCTGCTCTGAGAGCCAAACCTGCGGTCCTGGAGGCTGCTGGTTCTTAGGGGTCACTTTGCAGCAGGGCCAGATTCGATGTGTGGGGCAGAGAGAGTGGGTGTCCTGGACTCAGGGTGCAGAGATACACTCAGCCCTCTCCCCTGCATTGGGTGGGGGGTGCTGCCACCTTCTGCTGGAAGGTAATGGGAGGGGGAGGGGGCACTGTGAGTCGCTAAACATCTGACCCTGGTGGTAAAAGTGCTGTGGGGAGCTCCAGGTATTTCTAGGATCTGCTATTGCCACCTGCCTGTGAAGTCCAGCTTTCCCCAGCACATTCACTGTGGTGCAATTGGGTCACTGTTTCCATGGCTGAACAGCAAAGAATCACTCCCAGTTTCCCTTCTAGCTGCAGCAGGATTAGCCTGTGTCAGTGGTTAATGAGGTGGATCTAGTTGTAAATTGTTATTCATTCCCCACCTTGACAATTCACACAGTCCCTTTCCCATGCAGATTCCCAGCACCTCAGTGATCTTGGTAGCAGGGGTTGGATCCTGAGATTTTCAGGGTTCTTTTCCCCTCCACCTGGAGTGAACTCAGCTTTTCCCCCATCCCAGACAATCCATGAAATAACAACAGGGGCATAAAGAAAGAGGGGAGGGAACATCTCACGGCCAGGGCTGGATGTGCCCAGGGCCCCCTGCTTGTCCATTGTTTCCGTGGAATTTGGCCCCCTGCTTTGCACAAGGGACAGAGAAAGATCTTGCTGTTCCTGTGTCTGTGCAAGGAAAATTGTGCTTCCCTAGGAAAGAGAGGTGGGAAATGGCCCCATGGTGGGACAATATCCTCAGGATTAAGACCTAAGGACTCAGGCTGAGAACTGATAGAACTGCACTCATCTGGGATTTAACAAATTGTCTTCCATGGAGCAGGGCCAGTTCCAGTGTTTTTGCCGCCCCAAGTGGAAAAAAAAATAAAAAAGCTGCAATCAACGGCAGCTCTACCTCTGCTGCTTTTGGCCTAAAGTCCTTCCCTCTGAGAGGGGCGAATTGCTGCTGAAGCCTCCCCTTTCCATTGACCACCCCAGGGACCTGCTTGCTGTGCTGGTGCCTGGAGCCAGCCCTGCCATGGAGACACTGGGAAGATGGGGGAATCAGGAAAATACCATGGATTTGTTTATGTTGTAAGTGAAGAATAACAGAAGCAGTTTTAGTTTAAAGTCACTTTTTCCTGACTGGGAATTGAACCCAGACCTTGACAGGGAAATGGCCAAATCCTAACCACTAGACCACCAGGGAGCTGACAAGGTTGTTTCTCCTTCTCACTTATGCTACACTTTCTTAGGCTTCTTTCTATCCACTTTCTGAAGCTGCTCCATTGTCCATTCCCTGAGGGGCTAGGAGCAGAGAGCACAGGAACCCCTGTGCTCAGGGTCACAACCTCAGCCCAACCCAAGCCACTGAAACAAACTCAAATCATGCTTCCTCCAGCAGGATCACAGAGACACACAAAGAAAACCCACCAGGAACAATCCTCCTCTGCCTTCATTTACCCCATCGCAACCCTCTCAGCAGCCAACTCTTGTGGGAAGGACACTGAGCTGATAGCAGCTCTAGCATAGAGACCAAGGGAGGGGTGTTGCACCCCCTCAGTGTGAGCTGATCACATTCTTACTCTGGAGGAGGAGGGAAAGGCAATGGGGCCACTATGTACCACAACATGATTCTTTTATGTGGGATGACTCTGAACATTGACTGATCTCCACTCCCTTGGATTTGAAAAGATTTTTAGTTGGGCACTTAGGAGGCTGAAGCAATTTTATGGATGGTGACACTATGATTAAAGGGTTATTTAATGTTGTAGAAATTGTTAAAAACACTGAGCTTAAACTGGAACTGCCTGTTATTAAAGGCTGGTTTCCCCACCTCAGTTCCATAAGCTCTGCTAGAAATGCCCTGGCTTCTCTCCTGCCTCGGTGGGAACTGGCGGGAATCGTCCCCTGCTGCCCTTGGATCCAGGCTGGTTTTTCTGGGGAGGGGACGTGGAATTGATTTGTTTGCTGTTGAGAAGGGAGCCAGGCCAGTTCTCAGGGAACGAGAACTCCCAGCATCTTCCCAGCCCAGCCCAGGCTGCTGCCCTGTCCCAGCCTCTGTTCCTTTGGGGGCCCTGCGCGTTTGACTCTAGAGCAGGCCGGGAGCAGCAGCTGAGGCAGAGGACAGCCTGGGCCAGGCAGATAAGAAGGAGTTTAGCCAGCAAAAAAGGTAAAATGCCAGTGGAGTGTTACCTTGGACTCGACGGCATTTCTCCATTGGTCTGTCTGCTCTGGGGCAGGGACAATAACACGTCCTGCTGCATTCGATATTTCAAAGGTCGGTTTAGGATTTTCATTCTCACACACAGTGCACAAAGCAGGACTCAACCTTTGCTGTAAACTAAACAAGCTGCTCACAGATTCTGGCAGCCACAATGAGCATTTGGGGGAGAGCTCCGACCTGCCCCTGTCCCAGACGGAGGGGGTCATCTGTGTGGGGACTGGACCACTGACCTACCCGCTCCTAACTCCCAAACCTTCAGTAATTCTGTTATCAATGCCTGTGAGTGTTATTTAAAACATAATGAAAACTGTACTGGGCTAGACCAAAGGGCCACCTAGCTCTGAATCTTGTCTTCTGACAGTAGCCAATACCAGGTGCCCCAACAACCAGTCAACAAGGCACCACTGGGCGTTGAACCTAGGATCTCCTGTTTACAAAACAGAAGCTTTAGTCAGCTAAGCCATGGTGCCCGGGGGCAACTATAACCTACTGTCTGCCCACACCTGACTCTCTGCCATTGCTACCAGGGCCTAACAAGCTTTGCTTGTGTTTGGATTCTGCAAAGCAGAGGAGCAGGTGAGGTTTTCCTTGCAAGCAGTGTGTGAGTGAATCTTTGGCCAGGTCTGCACTACAAAGTTGTTTCAGCAGAATTATATTGCTCAGGTGTGTGAAAAACACACAACGCTCTCTCGGTCGGTAGCTTGTGGCTGGTGTACACACTGCAATGCCACGTCTGGCGACAAAAGTGCCCTGTTTTGCTGACAAAATAATACAACTTCAATGAGAGGGCTAGAGCTTTTTGCAGCAAACTTAAAGTAACAGAGTAAATGCTGCTGTTCATTATATCACCATAGCTGGCCTTCCCCAGTATCCCACAATGCCTGCCGTGAACTCGCCTGCCCTGCATTCCTGCTACAGAGCCAGGGGCCCTTCCCCTTTCATCGCTCTGGGAAGTTCTGACAGCTGAACCTGCTGCTCTGCTCCACTAGCCAGGAGCAAATCACTGCCGTGGATGCTGCTCTCTCCCGCCCTGCGAACACAGAGCAGGGTGGTGGGAACTTCCTGACAGTGTAGGGGGGCCACTGGCATCTGAACTGTGACACACCCATGACACCCCTTCCCTTGAGGAGGCTCTTACCTTCTAAACAGGGACTTCTGTTTTCTAGTAAAATCACTAAAAGGGAAGGAGAAAACTCAAAAGAGGTTCCTCCTGGCACTCACGTGCCTGAACCCGAATACTCTCTCAGTCCTCAAAGAGAGACCTGGAGAAGGAGACTTGCTGAAGCAAAGCCACAGGGGTCTCTGATGTTTCCCTGGCCCCTCGCCCCTGTCCTGCCTGCCTGATGTCAGCATCTCTCTGTAAGGTCACCACCTCCCCACCACTTTTGACCAATAGTCTGAGGTCCTGAAAAAGGCCTTTGTGATGTCACTGCCACACCCCTCCCTTGCTGTGCTAATATCCTGCCCCTGCCCAGGCACTTTGGAGGTTTGAGCTACTCCTTGTGGATCACCCCACTCAAGGAGTGTTCGTTCTAGGAAGCAAGCCGGCTAGACAGGAAAACATCAGATGCTGCTCCCAATGCTACACTCAGTTTTTCAGAAATTAGTTGACTTTATGGCCAGAAGAGACCATTAGAGCATCTAATCTGACCCCCTGCATATCACAGGCCTCCTGTATAACACAATAGCTACTTTTGGGACAAACACATTCCAGAAAGGGATCTAGTCTTCATTAAATGACATCAGGAGATGGAGAATCCACCACTTTCCCTAGAAGACATTTTTCTCCAGCCCTCAGAACATTTGGTTGCTCTTTGCTATTGAACGAGCTCAACCTGTTTAGCTTATCAAAAGAAGATTGAAAGGTGATTTCACTGAAGTGTTGAAGGGCCTTAATGGAGAGAAAAGATTGGGTATTAAAGGGCTCTTTAATCGAGCAGAGAAAGGCATAACAAGACCCAATGGCTGGAAGGTGAAAAGAGACAAATTCATATTACAACTAAGGCACAAATATTCAACAGCGAGGATGATTCACGACAGGAACAAGCTCCCAAGGAAAGTGGTGGATTCTAATTCTAATTCCTTATGACTATTCTGTGTGTTTGTGTCTGCAGGGGAGGAACATGCTATATGCCCAGAGGACTTTATTCCTCCAGCCTGCAAGGACAGAGGGGATGTCAAGGAGTTGCTCCTTCAATCCCCCCCACAGGAAGGCCCTTCTTAGGAAAGGCAAAATCCTGGAGAGAAAGAGTAACACTGAACAAGACTCCAGAAAGACAGATTTTTATAATCACAGTAAGAAGTTTTTCACCTGAACAGGGACTTGAACCCTGGACCCTCAGATTAAAAGTCTGATGCTCTGCCAACTGAGCTAGCCAGGCTCACATGTGAAAAGAACAAGTTGGTGCAGAGGTGAAGCTAGTCAAGAAAAAGCGAGATGGTCACAATAGGGGAAACCTGCTGCTCTCTCTCTTCCCAGCCCTGGCCTGGCTGGGTATTAGTGCTGGTTAAAAAGAGGGGAAAATATCGGCATCTACCAGCCATTCATAGCTGTACAAGACTCAGGCACAATACAGAGGTGCCCATCTGTAAGTGCCAAATGGTTGGATTGGCTAATGCAGCCTGTAGATGTCCAGGGCACTCTGGGATATAGAGCCAAGTGTCCATCACCATCATCATTTCAAAGGGATAATGATAATGGTAGCAAGGTTCACAACTGACTCAGCAGTTGCATACAAAGGTGCACGTTTGGCAGTTACGTTGGCTCAGGTTGGCCACCCCAGTCTAGATGTAGAAGTTACAACATTTAAACTTGAAAGAGGGGCCAATTTCCCACCTTTACATCCAAACACGATGAAGGTAGCAGATAGAGCCAGAGCAGGTTGTCTATGGGACCAAGTATATGCAGAGTATCCTCGACAGAGGTTTGTTCAACCTGTTCTTAAAAACCTCTGAGGACGGAGACACCACAGATGCCTTTGGGAGCCTATTCCAGAGCTTAACTGCACTCAGAGCTGACATTGGTGAAGTAGGAGGCTGAGAAAAACAACACTGGCTGTCAGAGAAAAACAGTCTTCCCTGGTGCTTTAAGCAGTGGGTTCTGGTGTTTTAACAGCCATGGCCTGGGTTCAATTCCCCCTAAAAACCAGAAGTTTTTCAATGAAAATCTCCATTCATTTCGCATTTGAAATGGAAAGGCAAAGAGGGCTTCTTGTCCTTATCAACAAGGCAAAGAATGGCTTTTTGCTCACTAAATATTTTTAAAAGGCGCTGACTCAACCTGAAGATCTCATTGCATTTATATTTACAATGGAATGATTCTCTCTAGGATAGACAGAAATTCTTCAGCTAGACTCAGATTCCACGAGAATACGAGAAGCAATTGTGTCTAACACCTGCCTTTTTTTGGACAACAGTGATGTCCAAGTTTTCCATGGACATTTCCCTTTCAGCACCTCAGGCCCCATCCAACAATTCAAGAAACTGAAATGCACAGAAAGTTTCTCACCATAGGATTCACTGACCAGGCTGGGGGAAAAGTTTTGCCAGAACACTTGGTTATAATATCCCTCCCTGACCTTAAATGGAAAGCAAGGGGATAACTCTCAGAGCACATAACCACAGCTTATGAGTCTCACATTCTACACTGTCCATGTACCCTTCTCCCTCCCCCTCTATATTGACCAGCCAAGCCTGCCCCCCTCAAGCCACGCCAAGATTCTTCTGGGTAAGGAGCTTGGAATTTACCCAGCTAGGGGCTCTAAATGCACCACTTTTGAAGATGTTTGGATTCCCTCCAACTTCTCTCCTACAAATGCTAAATAGTTGGAGGTGTAATGTTACAGGAGAGGTTGAAATTAGGCTATTTCGTCAGATAGAGGACAATGATTGTGTCAGGAGTGGGATGTGAATGTGCACGTACATATGGAGCCTAGAGCAACAAATGACAGTGTTAGAGGGCTTATTCCTTCACCCTCTCACTTCCCTGGTCCTTCTCACATGAACAGAGAGCAACAATACCCGAAGTCCAAAGGTGCAAACAATTCAATGTTTATTGGGGTGAACGTCCAGCAAGCAATGATTCCAATTTCCTTTCTCAGTATCCCCCTTCCCAGCTCTGACACCACAGAGCCTTGTCTGTATCCCTGTTTCTGTTCCCATCCCCGTTCCCATTTTCCCCTGTAGAAAAACATGATCCCAATTCCCCCATCCCCAGTCCCTGTTCCCATTTCCCCACTCCCCCCAACCGTCCTGATTGACTGCAGACTATATAGTAAAACCTGAGTTTTGCTTAGCTATTCCTTAACCAATCATTTTACTGAAATGTAACTAACCGATCCTAACATACTGTAACATGGTTATTTAACCAATTATATTCCACCACCTTCATTGGTTTACACCCAACAAAATTAATTATACAGCAGACAGAAACAATCACAGAACCAGACAGAGACCATGCAAATAAACATACAAAACAATATAGAAGTGAGGATTTCACAACTACATTTATACTGACATAAGGGTTTTCCAGCTGCGTCTATTGATAAGTGAGTTCTTGCCAGACAGGATGCTACCAAACTAAGTTTCCCTTTCTCTGGAGGTGATAGGAATATCAGTCCAATCGCACCTTATTTCAGTGTGACTAGTTGGGAATGTGTGACTGTGACCATACACTTCCCAGCTTATGGCTGCCTTTGCTGCTTAGCCGAAGAACCAGGCCTCAGACTGTCACAGTAAGAGAAGGCCATTACACAAACAGACAGTGATTTTTTATTCTTTCTTTTATACCTCTATAACTAGCTAAGTGATAAAAATACACCTAAATTCTTAAAGTACAGGCCTTTGCAGACAGGCCTGAATCTCTGTATCCTAACAGTCCTCGAGGTCAGGCAGCCTCTGGGTAAGGGGGTGGGGACTCAGATCTTTCCACTGGCCAATTCCACCAGGGTTGTATATAAAGCAGGGAAGTTCCCCACAATAGCCAGACCAGATGCCCCCTTTACACTTGCCCTCTGTTGTCATTGCTTCTCTCTCTCCCTTCCCCCCATCTCTGCTGCTCTCCCTCTGGGCTTTCTCAGCTCCTTGCCCCACAGCACTTCCTGGAGGCCAGAGACTGCGCTTTCTGCACCTGCAGCCTCTCTCCTGATTGCTAAGGAAAGGAATCTTTCCAGGAAATGGCCACAGCTTCTGGGAATCCCTGTGTGGCTGTGAACAGAGTTTGGCTCCTGGCACACAAGGCAACTTAAAAGCTGAGCACCCAGACAGGGGCTTGAACCCTGGCCCCTCAGATTAAGAGCCTGATGCTCTACCAATTGAGCTACCTGGGTTTGTTGGAAAGCATCTTCACCGTTCACCTCAAGAGTGAGCAGGCAAGCAAAAGAGAGGCAAAAAAGTCCCAGCAACCCCTCCTCTTTTTCTGCACAGCCAGTGCCTGTCAGCAGGATTCCTCCTCCTCCTCCCTCCTGTGCCTCAGTGTGACTAAATCTCCACACCTAGACAGCCGATCCGTCCGCTGCACCCCAGTCCCCCATGCCTGAGCCTCCCTGTCAAAACCCTGCACCTGGCTCCAGAGAATTAAGTCTCACGTGTCGCTGGGAACTTGACTTCTTGTGCCCAGAGAGTCTCAGCCCCCTCAGCAGATGACCTGAGAAACACAGTGTCCGACTTTTCCAAAGAAGAGCTTAGACCCTCTCATCATGTGGCCTAAAGGATAAGGCATCTCCCTGTGCATCAGATGATTCAGGATTTGAGTCCCCTCGTGGTTGTGCTCACTTTGTGCTGCAAGTCCTGCTCCCTTCAGGGCTGGAACCTCTTCTTGGCCGCTCAGGCCAATGCTCTGGCTTCAGCTAGAGCCCCGGGAAGGAGTTGGGGGTTGGGTGTCACAAAGGCTGGGGCATGAGCCCCAGGGGCTTCCAGTCTCGCCTTTGCCCTTCCTGACTTGCCAAAGAAAATGGGCGGCTCCACTGCCAAAGTCAGCACCATGAGTGGGAATGGTCAGAGGCCCCACCAGGGGGGCTGGCCCTGCTTTCCTACCCTCTTCTGATGTTGGCCACAGAGCATCAGCAGCCGCCCTGTGGCCTTCAGTGGGGGTTTGGCATTGCAGAGAGCAGCCTGGCCAGGTGTCTCTGTGGCTGTCTGCTGGCCACACATAGGCATGGTTCTCCCCTCCTCTTGCCCTGCAGCTTTTAAGCCTTCCCTTGTAGCTGTCAGTACCAGCCGCCTCTGCACTAGGTGCCCAGAGGAGGAGGAGTGCTGGGCTCCCGCCTGCCCAGCCCTGACCCTGCTTCCTTCAAGAGCCAGGTAGGCAAGAGGAAAAGCACAGCAGCAAGTGCCAGACTTGTGGGCACCAGGTGAAGCCATGAGAATCCCAACCCTCAAGCACCAGTAACCAGCTATAGAGCCCTGACCCCCCACAGCACCTGAGTCACCCAACAGGAGGGGAAAGACTTATTCTTGTCCAACAGGAGACAGGGAAGTGGAGCAGTGTGAGCTCTAGGGCTTCACCACAAACCAAAGGTCCCACTGAGATTTGAACTCAGATTGCAGGATTCAGAGTCCTGAGTGCTACCCATTACACCATGGGACCAGCTTGTGCTAGCTTCTCTGCACAGTGGTAACCCTCACAGGGCCGGCTTGTGTAAGGGACTGTTGGCCCTTTACTAAAACTGAGTGGGGTTTTTGGTTGGCTAGTTCCCAGCACCAATAGAAGGGGGAAGGGCCAATGGGAAATCAGGACCCTGAGACTGACAGGCCCCTGGGGCAATGGTCACCAACTGGTAGGGAACAAGTGAGAATTTGTTAATGGAGAAAAATTCCTGGTGAAAATTGGCAAAGCTGTGGAGAGTTTGAAAAGTTCCAGTGAATTTACACATGAAGATACAAACGGAGAGACAAACCCACACAGAAAGAATGAGAAAATCACACACTGCACAGACCCACACAGACATAAACAAAAACCAAACCCGCACAGCACACAGAGCCATATACACAAAAAGGAAAACCTCACAAAATATAGAAAGAACAAATCCACACCAAAAAATACAGCAAAAGCCCACAACAGGAAACACAAAACCCACATACCAAAAGAATACTAAGCAAAAAACAATCTGCATGCAAAAATCATACACACACCCACACACACAAAACTATGCCAGGCATCCACCAAAATCACACAGGACCCACATGCACATCAACACAACAGATGAAAACCACACCGACATACAGAAAGCCAGGCAGGGTTTGAGTCTCACAGCGAAGAGGGTGAACACACAGATGGTTTGGGGAGCAAAGACTGAGGGGGAGTTGGGGGCAGTGCTCTGGGCTCTGCTCGACCCCTCCTGACACAGGCGGCTGGTGGAGAGCAGAGCCTGGGAGATCTGTGGAATCTGCCCTGCTCTTTGTAAAGCAAGGGGACCCTGGTGTCTTCTGAGCTGCAATTGTATTTTCTGCAGGGCAAAATGATTGGCAGAAGCCATTTGCTTAAAGAAAATTAGTGCTGTAGGTGAGGCTTGAACTCACAACTTCAGCATGACTCCACTGAGCACTGCTATTATAAGTCCTGTACATTAAGGTGAGCTCACAACTTCAATATCACTCCACTCAGCACTACTATTATGAGTTCTGTGTACTAACCCACTGCACCCCTGGTGCCTGATTGAGAGTTTTTTTCTCCTTGATTCATGGATGGATTAGGGGTTGAGGGGGTTGCATTAGCTAAAACAAATCCATATGAAAGGCTGCAGGATGGCAGCAGCAGAGGTGGGAGCCTCCTTCCATGTGCTAGAGCTGGTTCCCCCTTCCGTTGCTGAGGGGAAGGTTGGTGCTTTGAGCCCACCCGGTGCTGGAACGTCCCATGGGTGAGATTAACGGGACGCTTGGGAAGGGAAGGGAAGTCTTTTCTATCCCTGCCTAGCTCCATTGGTCTCCTGTGGCCCTTTTGGCTCTCTGCTCCCCTGTTGGGGAGATGCAGAGACAAGCCCTCATCTGGGTGAGTCACCGAGAGGCTGTGTCCCATGGCGTGTGTGGGGGAGAGGGGTAGGGGTGGGATGGGGCTCAAGGGGAGAAGGTTCTGTGTGACAATGTGTGGGGGAGGGGGAGGGTGTGTTCCTTAGGATAGAAATGATGGAAAACACAGGGGAGTTTGGGTGGGGGGAGGAGGTCTAGGGTTCAGGCCCTGGGCTGGGGCTGGGAACTGGGGTGCAGGAGGGGTGCAGGCTCTGGGAGGGAGTTTGGGTGCAGAAGGTGTGAGAGGCTGGTCTCTGGAAGGGAGTTTGGGTGGGGGGAGGAGGTCTAGGGTGCAGGCCCTGGGTTGGGGCTGGGGATTGGGGTGCAGGAGGGGTGCAGGCTCTGGGATGGAGTTTGCAGCGCCGTAACATGGGCCAGGCGAGTGAGGCACTTGCCTCGGGCACGCAAAGTGGAGGGGCGCAGCTCTACCACGATCAGTGGCGCTTCAGCGGCAGCTCTACCACTGCTGCTTCTTTGGCAGCAATTGGGCGGCAGGTCCTTCCCTCCGACAGGGACTCAGGGACCTGCCGCCAAAGAGCCTGGAGCCGGCCCTTGCCTCAGGCACAAAAATTCCTTGTTATGGCTCTGGGAGTTTGGGTGCTGGGTAAAGGTTTATGTTAAAAGTAAATTTGTGGTTCTAACCTGCAAGCCACCAGCTGTGTCTGTGTGAAGCCTGCTCAAAGAAATACTTTGTATAAAACTTGTTAAACATTAATTAACTCTAAGTAAGCCAAAACAGTAGCTGTTATAGTGTATAAATAGAGACCCCCACCCTCGTAAGTTTTCATCTCACTTTATCTTTGATTGTTAAAAGACAGGGAGTCTCACATAAATTGGTCACACCCCAAAAGGTAAAGAGACAGTGAAATAGATGTGATTAAGATAGAGAATGTATGTGAATGAATGGTTAGGGAGTTACCAGCCTGAAGAATTCAGTGTTGGCTGAAGAAGGTGTCAAGTGGGATCAACCAGATGACCCCCGGAGGGCAAACTGGAATCCACCCACCACACCTCAAAGGAAGGAAAAACAAAACATCTAACAACACGAAGCCAGCCACCTGCTGATTGATTTAGCAACAGCAGAATGAAGCAACTCCTATGAACTAACATAGGGAAAAATCCCTATAAAACTGGACTCTAAAGAATAAGGACTTTGAGTCTATGGTTCTGCTGCCAGCCTCCAGGAGCATCAGATACAGACTCGGCTCCATCCTCATGACCAAGATACCTGGCCAGTAACTTGGCATGAGCAACATCTAGGCTGGTAACTATAACATCTATACAGAACCTGAATGAATGATTGTGTGGATGAATATGTGTGTGTGTATAAGGAATAAGTAGTAATAGAAACAAGTAGGAAAAACATTGTCTTTTGTTTTGTTATGGTATTTACAATAAATGTGGCATCTTTGCCTTATCCCTCTTAATAAGATCCTGCTGGTTTTTATTATATTGGTATAACAGGTGCAGGCTCTGTGCTGGGGCAGGGGGTAGGGGGAACAGGAGGAGGGGTGGGGGTGCAGGCTCTGGGCGGGAGGGGGTGTGTGCAGGGAGGGGGTGCAGGTTGTGGGAGGGAGTTTGGGGGTGGGGGGTGGGGAAGGAGGGCGTGCAGACTCTGGGAGGGACCGGCAGCCACTGGAGTGAGCAGGCAGATGCTGCTCAGCACCGCTGAACTGACGGGGCCCCTGGAGGGGGAGCGCCTGGGGGTGGCAGGTGGGGCCAAGGGAGTGACCCAGTCCCAAAACTGCTGGAGCCCCACGGGCGAGACCTGGGAACCAGGACTGCCAGCCAGACAAACACCTTTAAGAGGAGGCGTCCCTCTCCCTGTCAAAAACTGATCTTCCTCCTTCAGTTCAGTGACAGCCTGAATTGTTCCTTATCCGAGCAGAACCAGAGGGTTTGGGGGAGGGATAGCTCAGTGGTTTGAGCATTGGCCTGCTAAATACAAGGTTATGAATTCAATCCTTGAGGGGGCCACTCAGGGGTCTGGGGCAAAATCAGTACTTGGTCCTGCTAGTGAACACACAGGGCTGGATTTGATTTGATGACCTTTCAAGGTCCCTTCCACTTCTAGGAAATTGGTATATCTCCAATTATTACCTTTATTGGGATTGAAAGCAGCAACATCAAACCCCTGTGTAGCTCGCAGGAATGGACATAAACACTCCCTGGTATCTGAGGAGATGTTCAGCTTTGCCCTTGGTCAACTACAAGGCTAAAGGGAAAGGAGGTGGCACCAGATATTAAGAGTGAAACACGACACATCATAGTTATGCCCATGGTGGCGGCAAAATCTTTATATATAATTCTTCTTATCAGCAGTGTATTGTTTTTTCTGGAGTCTAGGCCTTGACCAAGAAATTTGTACTTTGCTAAAATAATCGACTGCCCCTGGTGAAGGCAGTGGACTTGACACCCACTGGGGTGTCCCTACACAGGTACAAGTACTAACAACAGTGGCTGCTTTTAGCCATAGATTTTAATCAGGGCAATAAATTGATACAAA
This sequence comes from Mauremys mutica, assembly GCF_020497125.1. Classification (NCBI taxonomy): domain Eukaryota; kingdom Metazoa; phylum Chordata; order Testudines; family Geoemydidae; genus Mauremys; species Mauremys mutica. Next base: position 15,754 of record NW_025423226.1, read on the forward strand.
CCCCTGTTAAATCATTTCTCAGCCTGAGTCCTTCACCCACGTTCCCTAGAGCATTGGGCCACCATGTGGACGTTTCATTTCTGACCTCAGTTTCACACAGAGACAACATTTCCTTTGCACAGATCCATAAACAGCAAAATCTCCCTGTGTCTCTGGTCTGAGCCAGGGCATTCGATTCCAGTGAACCCTTCTCTCCTGCAATGGCGATGGTCAGACAGAGGGGACGTAGCACCTGCATCGCTGGCAGGGAGATATTGTCTCGGCTCTTTCTTTCTGCTGCTGTTGTTAGTCCATGAAACATCAAGGGTGGAATGCAAGACTGAATTCACACACCAGCCTTCAGTGCCCCAGAGAAATCCTGACCCCTGCTATTGGAACGATGTGCTGGAGATTTGACTAGGAAAGGGACTGTCTGAATTGTCAGAGGGGGGAATAAACAACAATCTACAGCAATGTCATTCACACAAACACACTCTAATCATGTTCCAACCGGAAGGGAAATGGGCAGGAATTCTCGCTGTTCAGCCCAGGACACACTTACACTAATGCAGCCATGAGCGTGCTGGGGAAGCTGGTCTGAGCAAACAATTTGAAGTGACAATTCAGTGAAAAGAGAATCATCATGTAATGAAGTTGGGGGTATGTCAAGTAGTTGTGGCTGAGTGGTTAAGGCGATGGACTAGAAATCCATTGGGGTCTCCTTGTGCAGGTTCAAATCCTGCCAACTACACAAGCAGTGTGCTACTGCTGTTGTTGTTATTGTAGTCTCAGTTCCTAAGCATCCACAGTGTGAAGTGGAGCTAAGTCTAGTTTCACTCTGTCTACACTTAAAATGCTGCTCTGGCACTGCTATAGCACTTTGGAGTAGACACTGACTGGAGGGGTTTTCCCATCCCTGTAATAGCTGCATTAACAGAACAATTCTTCCTTCCATTTAGCACTATCTAACCAGGTCTTAGGTCACCTTAACTCTATGGGTTTTGGGGTGTGGGTTTTTCACACCCTGAGAGATGTTGCTCTGCCAGTGAAGTGCCCAGCGTACACCAGCCCTTAGATCCCTCTTGGTATTTCAATGCAGGCACTGACCTGTGAGAGGAAAACATCAGCTCACAAACACAGAGACTGAATTCCCCACATTTAATCTCGCTGCACTTTCCAGAAAGTCACAAAATTCAATTAATTCTTGCTAGGACAGAGAAAGAATAAGTGACGCTAAGTTTTTGGCTTGATTAAATAAAATTAAGTGTTTAATCAATATAGTAAAAATCTGTCCTGATTTCTCTAACTAATACCACAGCGTGAAATAGGAACAGAGACAAATCTTGTCGGTGACAAATAATTTCGCAAATGACCTTCCCATTATTAATTTCCACACTGCCCCCACTGGAGGTCTGGGCATCTCCAGTGTCACTGCTCTGCGTTCACCTTCCCCCTTAGAATTGTTCTCGGACATTCGCCTTCCTCTGCAGTGTGGGGCACGGGTCATTTGCTGGAGGATTCCCTGCACCTTGAGGTGTTTAAGCCACGATTTGAGGACTTCAATAACTCAGACATAGGTTAGGGGTTTGTTACAGGAGTGGGTGGGTGAGATTCTGTGGCCTGCATTGTGCAGGAGGTCAGACTAGATGATCATAATGGTCCCTTCTGACCTTAAGTCTATGAATCTATGAATCTAGTCCCAAATTTGGAAAATTGTGCAGCTCAGAATGTGAATAGTGACCTCGTCTCCTTCCTGCACCTGCTCTACATTGCTCCACAGCAGCTTCTCCCCCTGCAGAGTCACCCCAGAACTGCAGTGCAGCCCCCAGGGTTCAGCAGGGGGCCCTGGCAAGGAATAGTGGGTGCAGCTAACAGCCCGGTGTGCCTGGCCGTGAGGCAGCTGTAAAAAAGCAAACCCCCCCCCAGAAGTACAGAGACTGAATTCCCCAACTTTAACATCATGGCCCCCTGTAGAAAGCCACACGTGTCAGTTGTATTTTCACAGGGAGATGCAAAAATCAAGTGACACCAAATTTTAAGTTGAGTAAATAAAGTTGAGGAGATAGTTATTAACCTCCCAAAAATATACTAAAGATCCCTCAACATAACACCTGAAGGTGAAATAAGAACTGAGACAAACCTTGTCAGCAAAGGCTCATTTCCCAAACGATCCTCAAAATGTTACTAATTCCCACCCCTCCTCCACAGGAGCTCTGTGCAGTGTAACTGTTCTGCAGGCAGCTTCCCATTAAATGCTGTTGTGGGACATTCCCAGACCTGGAAATGTACCAACGACAGAATTTGAAGAGCAAACCTGGCTCCCCGCACCAGGCAGGATTTGAGTGTTTTGTCCCTGTCACTTAGTCTTTGTCAATAGTACAGACAGCACAGGCAGACTCCAGGCTCTGCTTGAGGTATCCTGGCACAGGGGCTAATGGGGGAGAAAGGATTGTAGATTCTGACCTGTGCTCTGGAGAGGAGGTAATAATTGAAGAGGGCATTTCTGACTTCTCCCCTCCTCAGTGTTTCTGGGCTGGAATTGTACATTTCACATGGCCAAATAAAGGGGTGATGCCAAGTGGTTAATGACCAGTGTTCCAGGCGAAGTTTGAACTCACAATCTCAGCATAGCTGCTCTCAGCACTGCTCTGCAAGTACTGTGCACTAACCAATTACATCACTGGAGGTGAGGCTGACTGGCCTGTAGTTCCACGGATCCTCCTTCTTTCTTCCCTCTTTTAAATATGGGCACTACATTAGCCTTTTCCCAGTCATTTGGGACCTCCCCCAATGGCCATGAATTTGCAAAGATAATAGCCAATGGCTCTGCAATCACACCCGCCAACTCCTTTAGCACCCTCGGATGCAGCGCACCCGGCCCAATGGATTTGTGCTCATCCAGCTTTTCTAAATAGTCCCGAAGCACTTCTTTCTCCACAGAGGGCTGGTCACCTCCTCTCCATGCTGTGCTGCCCAGTGCAGCAGTCTGGGAGATGATTTTGTTCGTGAAGACGGGGAGGGGGGAGGGGGGGAAGCATTGAGTACATTAGCTTTTTCCACATCCTCTGTCACTAGGTCGCCTCCCTCATTCAGTAAGGGGCCCACACTTTCCTTGACTTTCTTCTTGTTGCTAAGATCCCTGAAGAAACCCTTCTTGTTGTTACTCTTCACATCTCTTGCTAGCTGCAACTCCAAGCGTGAGTTGCCCTTCCCGATTTCACGCCTGCGTGCCTGAGCAATATTTTTATACTCCTCCCTGGTCATTTGTCCAATCTTCCACTTCTTCAAACGGCGCTGCCTGCCAGTGCACTCAGCCTCACTTGGCAGGTAACAAAAGGGATGGAGTGGCCCTCCAGTTTCTGGAGAGTGGCTGACAATGCCCGACCTTCTGCCCTGAGGAGAAACTGACGTGAGACAAGGCAGGGGAGGTCATTCTTGTATTGGACCAACTTCCGGTGGGGGGAGAGAGAGAGGGAGAGAGCGAGAGAGAGAGAAGCAAAATGCAAGCTGTGCTCTTTCCCCAGCAGCAGGTGGGCCACGTCGTCTCTCTGCTGGCCTGGCTTCCCAGGACGGGACCCGCCTACCACTACAGGGCAGGCAAGAGCGGCGGCCCGGGCGGGCAGGGGGCGGGGCCCGAGCGGAGGGGCGGAGCCGCGTGAGTGGGTATGCAGATCTGTGTGCGAGCAGAGCATTGTGGGAGTGGACGCAGGCTGCCAGGCAGGGCCCGACTTTGGCACCGGGAGCTCGGCGTGGAGAAGGGAGGGGCTCTGGGGGACGCATCGGGGCAGCTGTGGGGGCCGGTGTGGGCGAGGACGGCGGTCGGTCCGCCCCGTGTGTTATAAGTGCGGGGCGAGCGAGGGCGGGCGGCGGCCGGGCATCAGGAACTCATACTTACCTGCCAGGGGAAATACCATGATCATGAAGGTAGTTTTCCCAAGCTGAGGCTCATTCATTACACTGCAGGTGCTGCATTTTCCCCAAATGCGGGAAACTTGACTGCATAATTTGTGGTAGTGGGGGACTGCGTTCGCGCTTTCTCCTAGCAATTGGTTAGAACAACAGAAAACCAAAAATGGGCTGCTTAGGCTTAGTGTACTGCAAAGCAGACTCTAAGGAAAGCAGGTTTTTTTTTCTGTACCTTTGGAAGTGCTCTTTTCCACAGGCCCTGTACTTTTGGGCACCTTTGTCGTTCCTCCTTGTAAGCAAAGCTCAGCTCTGAAACTTTACTCAGTCCTTATAAGGCTCTCTGTGTTCTTGGCTTTCCCTGGTCTTTTGCAGCTGGTCTGCTCTCTAGTCTGCTTTTGGGGGGGCTTGGACCGGTGCCTTCTTTGGCTCTAAGGGGAGCTGCCTGCCTGCTCTGCTTCTTTGCCTGCTTATAGTTTCTTGCCCTGCCCTCCTTCTCAGGCTCTTCCGCCTTTGACGGGAGGACGGCCTGTCCAAAACGCCTGTCCCACCTGGTCCCCTCGTCCAACAGGCAGCCTCGCCCTCTGCCCTGGGGCCGCTTTGGCTTTCGCTGTCTGTTCCTGTCTCTTGGTGGCCACCCTGTCTGTGCTACGGAGACTAGGTTGTCACAACCCCATGCTGGAGGAGGGCTTTCCGTCGCTTTAGGCCCACCCACCGCCTCCCCGAATGCCCTTAGCTACGCTGGGGGTTAGGGCGGCGTGGCCGCGTCGCCCAGGAGCGGGTTTTCCCTTCTGCACACCTCTGACGGACGGAGCTGTTTTGACTTAACTGTTCAGCACGCACCGACCCTCAGGCCAGGTCTGCACGGGGAACGTAAATTGGAGCGGCTACGTCAGTCCGCGCCTTGGTCGGAAGAATTCTTCCGTCGACCTAGCTCCCGCCTTTCGGGGAGGTGGATGGCTGGTACCAACGAGGAAAACCCTCTCCAGGACCCTTCTCCGGGAACAGTGCCCTTCCGTTTGGGGAGATTATGCTGCTTTAAAAAAGAGAAATTGTTTAACTGCCTTTCTCTGAGACAAGGTTGACTTTGTATTGCTTTCCTCGTTGCTCCTTGTAGCAGTTGTGTTCTGAAATCTTTAGGGTTTGACTTCATTTATGATGAAATCTTGCTGTAACTTTATTCTAATTTTGAATGAGTAACTAGACCTGAGCTGTTTGGTGTGTTAGTGGAGGATTGTTTAAAAACCTGGGATTCCACTTTCTGCAGCCTTTCCATTACATTTCCTCTGAAAGCCCACCGAAAGCCTCCACTTCCCACATAACTCTCTCAAACCTGCAGTCATCAGGCATACAGAAGATGCTTACTGTTTCACTCCACACGAGTCCAGTTCCTCGCTGTTTCCTGTCTAACCACTGCACACATATGGTATCCCCTCCCTACCCGGAGCTGCTTCCTGGCTTTTGCGCTCAGGACAGGAAAACGAGAATGGAGAGGTAAGCTGTGCAGGGAACTCTTCCTCAGCTCGCACTCCACTCCCCAAGGGCCTTTCGAGGTCTTCTACGGACTTCAGGTTTCATTTGATTTCCAAGGTTTATGGGCTCATTAATTAGCCATCTCTCCTAATGCAGGGATCCTACGGGTCAGACCAAAGATCGATGGCCCAAAAGAGCTAAGAAACAGAAATAAAGGTGAGCGCTAGGCGTTACATTCAGATGAGCATCCAGAATCTGACTGTGCCCTGGCATGTTCAACGCTGCCGAAAAGAAGGAGCTCGTCAGGTCCCTCTGCTAGCACCCAAATCTGGTGGCTAGTCGGTCTGCTGGGAAATAAGGAAAAGGAAATGAATAAAGGAGTCAGGCAATAACAAGGAAATGAAGAGGTTTGTCCAACGGGTTCTGTCTGATTTACCGTCTTCCCAGCTACCCTTCCAAGTTAAAGACCTAGCCCAGTATCCTGTCTGCTGACAGCGTCCAATGCCAGGTGCCCCAGAGGGAATGAACAGAACAGGGAATCATCAAGTGCTCCATCCCCTGTCGCCCATGCCCCGCTTCTGGCAAACAGGGATACCTAGCTAGGGATACCGCTGGCAAAGCGCCATAGATGGACCTATCCTCCATGAATTTATCTAGTGCTTTTTGAACCCTGTTACAGTCTTGGCCTTCACGACATCCTCTGGCAAAGAGTTCCACAGGTTGACTGTGTGGTGCGTGAAGAAAGACTTCCTTTTGTTTGTTTTAAAGCTGCTGCCTATTAATTTGATTTGGTGACCCCTAGTTCGTATGTTATGAGAAGGAGTAAATAACTCTTCCTTATTTACTTTCTCCACGCCGGTCATGGTTTTATAGATCTCCCTCGTATCCCCCTTTAGTCATCTCTTTTCCAAATGAAAAGTCCCAATCTTATGAATCTCTTCTTAGATGGAAGCTGGTCCATATCCCCTCATCATCTTTGTTGTCCGTTTCTGAATCTTTCCCATTCCCATATATCTTTTTTGAGATTGGGGCGACCGCATCAGCACGCAGTATTCAAGATGTGGGCGTACCATGGATTGATATTGAGGCGATATGATAGTTTCTGTCTTATTACCTGTCCCTTTCTTAATGATTCCCAACGCTCCGCTGCACATTGAGTGGATGTTTTCAAAGAACTATCCACGACGACTCCCAGATCTCTTTCTCGAGTGGTAACAGCTAATTTAGACCCCATCATTTTACAGGGATAGTTGGGATTATGTTTGCCAATGTGCATTACTTTGCACTTATGAGCACCGACGTTCATCTGCCATTCGGTTGTCCCGTCACCCAGTTTTGTGAGATCTCTTTGTGGCTCTTGGCGGTCTGCCCGGGACTTAACTCTCTTGAGCAATTTTGTATCATCTGCAAATTTTGCCACCTCACTGTTTAGCCCTTTCCCCAGATCATTTATGAATAAGTTGAACAGTACTGCTCCCAGTACAGACACCTGGGGATAAGAGATGGCAGATCCTCTTCGGACACTGGCAGACCAGGTGCCAGCTCATGCCAAGGCCCCTAGGCCTTACTGAAAAGTGACAAACGCATGGCTGGAAACTAGTCTTGCTCACCTGTTTGTTAGTGTTGTTAAAACAGGCATTAGCTTTATAAAAACGTGTTTAGAGTTTATGACAAGCTCGTGAGTTGCTGCATGCATTATTCTCACCTATAATAGCCGTAGCCCATGTTGTAAGGTGATATATAAGCGTTGGCACTAAAGCTGTAAACCCCCTTGCCGCCGCCACGCCACCAGTCAGGAGAGAAGTATTACCAAGTGTGAAATGGTAGTTTACCAGAAGAGGCGTCATCTCCTTTCCAACAAGAGAAGGCCCTGACTGAGACATCAGACAAGCCACTGTGGATCATCCGTGGACAAAAGACTTGGTTGATTGCTCCTCCTCACACACCTCCGAGGAGGCAGAGCCCTGCACAAACACTTGCCCCCATCAGCTTGAGCTCTGGGGGAATGGAATAAAAATCCCTGTCAGGAAGAAACTGTTGTTCCCCCCTCCCCACGATGCTGCTTGGACTTCAGGGAGCCGGCACACCTTCTAAGCAGCAGCAAGGGATCCCGGCTGTTTGGCTAGGGTTAGCCCTAAAGGACATACAGAGCTTGCGTGTTACAGCAGCTTCTACTACCCCTGGGTGGCAAGATAGAGTCAGGGTGCCCAAGGGGTCTGTCTGTGACTCCATGTTAAGGCTGTTCTAATGTCTGAGGAGTTCACACTTGATACTTGGTGGGTGAAATCAAAGTGTGGAACACACAACCGTGAGGAGCCCCGCTGCCTGCCAGCCCCAGGCGCCGGGGGCTCCTGTTCTCTGGGGCTCTGGCCATACTAGAAAGGTAAATTTATAGCTTGCCTGGTTCAGAAAACCAGAAGGGAAAGAAAGAGAACCCACATTACATTTTTTTAAAAAAGAATCCTCCTGATTTGTAAGCCACTGTCGTGATTTTGGGGATTTTCCAATAGTGAGGGTGGAAACAATGAGAAGCTAAGGGTTATTATTGAGCATTTAGATTACAGTAGGCTTGGGGGGAAAAAAATCAGGATTGGGTCCCCTGTGTGCCGGGCGCAGCACGACACCTAGTGCCTTGTCTTGATCTTACGAACCAAGATACATAGAACGTAGGCCGGGTGGGGAGAAGTCTATGTAACTCATGCAGTTGTGGATATACACGTGACCTCAAATATTTCCAACTGCCCCACCCCAAACCACCCCCCAAAAAACAAACAAAAACAAACCAAAAAAACCCCATCTCCCCAACAGACCCAGAATCTGGAAAGCATTTGTCCCTCATACTGTTGAAAAGTCTCACAGCAGAAAGAAGGAGTCCAGCTTCTTAAATAATTCTCTAGCAAGACAAAGAAGAACTTCTTACATCTATAGTCTCACAAAACACTTCCAAGAAACTGTAAAGAAAGAAAAACACCCAGATTTTTCTGCTACTTCAAAAAAACATCTGCTTTAAAGAAAGTATCCTAGTTCAACTCTTTTCTGCTTTTCTAACCAGAAGGTTCTCCCCTACAGGAGATACACCGTTCCTGGAAGCACTGCAATACCAGGTCGATGAATGGGGCAGACAAAGCAAGCTTCTGTTCTAACCCCCCCTGCTTCAAAAATTAAGCTAATAAACAGCCCTCACATCAAGGACATATCAGAGATTAAACTGATAAGAACAGATTTAAAGTTTATTAGAGAATATTTGAAAATTTATTAGAAAATATTTAAAAATAAACAATACACAGTTTTTGAAGCATCAGTTATTGTGTCATTGGGGGTAACATACAGCTTGTAGGGGGATATTAGCGTTTGGGTATTGGACGGCATATACATATACACAGTCTGTCATGTCCCCAATGCGGGCTATACCATGGGTGAGTTCAAGGTACAGGCAGCAAACAGTGAGGGTACATCATTCGTACAAACAGGTTATAGGTAACCGTGGGCACGAATAAATGAGCAGACTGAGTAATGGCAATAAACTGACCCTCCACTACGCTTTGATCTGGGAGCCAAGGAGCCAAGAAACAATGCTCACGCTCTGCCACGCATGCACACCCCTGCGCCCACCCATTTCGACCTCACCAGGACGAGCTCCCAGACACGAAACAAACACCACAACTCGGGAACTCTACCTGAGAATCACTTCCCCGAAATGACTCCAGTGGAAGACTTCGAAGCAAGAACCCTTAACACACAATTCTGTTCAAAGACAGACAAGTCTTGCAGACGCCTTCCTCTCCCTAGTTTCCCCTCTATACTTCTAATTTCCATAAACCCACCCACTGACCTGGACTACCAATCTCTCACTGTTAACTCTTACAGCAAAACAGGGCAAAGAAAGCCTATGCAAGCGCTATTCCGCAGCCCTGAGGCTCTTTTCTGCTCCTTCCCACAGACCTAGCTCAAACAGACAGTCAATTGGATCAAAGCAATTCCTCGCCATTTGGGGCATTGGTGCCCCTTAGTCCCTCTGAGGTGATCGGATGGTTCCTTCTGGCCTGAAACGCTAGGAATCTGACTCAAAGGGCCACAACCTTCCTCTTCTTCTGCTCCTATGAACTAGCCCTCGTCTGGGCAAAACGTTGACCGTTTCCTAAGTTAAAACACTGGTGTTTTCCCAACAGGAAAGGGATGGACAATTTCTCTTCGGTGGGAAGAAGAGGGAAACCATGCAATCACCTTCTGGAAGGTATATTAAGGAGGGCAGCGGAAGAACCCTCACGGACTAGACTAAGAAAGCAGCTCTTGAACTGACCTTCCAACAATGACAAACTAAAATCTGCAAGAGCAGCTTTTCAACTCAGGGGCCCAATAAGAAGCCGTTACCAATAACTAACCAAAGAGTTACAAATGACTCCAAACCATACACTCTTAGGACAAACCAAACGTTAACACAAACAACAATGCATTTCTTTGCTGCTCTTCAACCGTGATACTCTCCTCCACCGTTCCTCCCAAAAACATACAAAACCAAAGAGCCAGCAGAATGCACATCACAAAACAGTCCCCTGCTAGCTAGGAAACCATCTCACTAACATGAGAATCTTAAAGAAAAAAAACCATTTTCAGAGCTCTGAGCTTTTTCCATATACTATAGAAAAGCTTCAGCCAGTGACACCAGTTCAGGTAGCCCCCTTCTGTTTTTCTCACAGCAGGCAACAGCCTTGCCAAAGCAAAGCCTTAAAAAATAGGGTACAAACTCATAAACATTCCTCTCCATGGAAAAATGGAAAGGGAAATAGGTTGGACAGGGGCATGAGGACAATGGCCCAGACAAACGGGGAGGGACTTGGTCCAGGGGTGGAGAAAGACAGAAAAAGGGACAGGCATGGGATTGGCTTCCTCTCTTTTTTCCTTTGCTCAGCATTTTACCTGTGACTGTAATGGGGAGACTTGAGGAATACCTGTGGCCGCCGGCGAGGTAGGTGGCCGCCCCGAGAGCACAGAGCTGAGCATTTTCCACTGGGTTGCTGCCTACACCCCCAGCGCCTGGCTGTGATTGTATAGTGGTTAGTACTCTGCGCTGTGGCCGCAGCAGCCTCGGTTCGAATCCAGGTCACGGCATTGCTTTTTGGTGGGGAGGGGCTATCCTGCAGCACGCCTCGTGGCTCAGTCTGATGGCGTCCGTTTGCAAAGAGAGCCATCGGCCGGTCCTTAGTTTCTGCTTGGTAAAGGCAAGTCAGTGGGGTCCATCGGTCAGAAAAAGAGTCCCAGGACTTCTTGCTGGGCGCCAAGGTCCAAAAGCAGTGCATTCCCTCCTGGAAAGGGCTGTGTTTCGAATGTCCGTCCAGTGCGCGTTGAAGGGAAGGATCTGTGTGCCTGGGAAAATGCGTCCCTCCAGAGGCGCTTGAGAAGCCAAAGGGGCCGTGGGTGAGTTTGTGATGAGGTGAGTCTGAAGTGTGGAAGGGGGATGGTGGCAAGAGAAGGTTTTGAGAGGAAAAAAGGTGCTGCTGAGCTGGTAGGTGAGGGCAAGGTCCCAGGCGGGTGTTGTGTGAGGAGCTGTGTAGGCCCGAAAAGGCGTCCTGCTGGGCAAGGGCAGGTGAGGAGGGCCAGGGCTTTTCCCAGGGCTGTTGCTGCGGCCAAAGCCTTTGGGAAGCAGAAGAGGGCCATCTCTCTTTCAACACCTACATCACATCTGGTTTTTAGACACCATCACCCTCATCTAAAGTTTCAGGTCTCCTACAACCCTGTGCCTTCTGAGGTGTTCTAATCTCCCCCCTCACTTATTAGATGGACACTAGGACAGAGGCAGAATAGAGACACTTAGCTTAATGAGAACCTCAAACTCCCGCACGGTGGGCCACAGAGTCAAGCAGCCAGCACTCACAATCGGTACCGGCCTTGTTTGGGTTTTTTTCCCAAACTAGCTCAGCACTCAGGGTGTTGAGCCCTTCTGGAAATCTTGCAAAAGAGTTTGGAGCCTGAATGGGTGTTGAGTTCTTAAGAAAACCATGTTTTTGTTTTGTTTCCCCAAGAAAATTGGGGACAAAAGATTAATCTAGGGTGAACCTGGATGTTTATTGCTGTTTTCGTTCAGCTCCACTAGGCTCTTTCGAAAGCTGGTCCGTTCCCCATTACAGAGGGTCCAAGCAGAGAGAGTGAAGGAACCCCTGTGCTCAGCATCACAACCTGAGCCCGAGGAAAAGCACTGAAACACGCTCAAATGACGCTTTAGGTTCATCCATCAGAATCACAAGAGCAAGACAAAGACATCTCAAGAGGAAGAGTCCCCGGCTTTCATTTACCCCATCGCAACCCTCTTCACTTCTTCTTCTGCCTACCTAGAGGCTCGTCCAGGAAAATCACTCAACTGATTATAATTTGGGCAGAGAAACCCAGGGAGGGCTTGTGCTCCCCCTCCATGTGAGCGGATAGCACTCTGACTTCGTCTACGGGGTCTCTCAGCTTTGGCTTCCCCAGTTTGTCAACTCGGTGCAGGCAGGAAGCAGGCTCTCCTCGGCTTTGGCAAGCCACTTTCTGTCCAAATTGGGAAACCGGTCCAGTCTCCATTCCCCTGTGAGAACAAGAGCAGAGAGTTCACCAGCTGAACCCAAACCGAGGCATTGAAAAAAATGGAATTATGCTTCCCGTTCCTCCGTCAGGATCACCAGGGAAACACACCAAAATCCCAAGAGGAACAACTCATCTCTGTTTTATTTACCCCCAACGCAATCCTCTCCGCTTCTTCTGCCTCCCTCGAGGCTCTTCCAGGGACAAAACTCATTGAGCTGATAGGATTTGGGGGATGGAAACGGAGAGAGGGGGTTTGTCACCTCCTGAGAGGATGTGGACGCGATAGAACAGCTCTCTCGGTTTTAGAAGCCTCCTAGCCTGGCTCTTTTGTTGTCAATTCTGTGCCATCAGGAAGCAGCGAAAGCAGGGTAGGTAGGGCACCCGGTGACGTTGCACTCCATACGTTTTATGAAAAGATGCTTATAAGTGTGAGTATGATGTAAGTGGAATATGCTTGATGCAAAAGGTCTCTTGTAAGGTATCATAACAAAGGTTCTAACCTACTGAATATATGCCTCCTATTTGTATGCATGTCTCATTCTTGTCTCTGAAGCTGGAAATATGAAGTCTAACTCTGAGGTCCTATTGTAATTGTGCAAAGCGTGGGCCACTAATGGCGGTTTAAAACCTTGACGGCTCCCATTGACAATTGGTTGTAAATGGTTTATTGACCTGCAAACCTTCCTGTGTACGTGTGGGCCAACCCAGGAAGAATGGAAAGTAGGGGTCTTACAGAGACCACGATAGTGGAATCCATCTTAAATCTGGTATTTTTCCGTTTAGAAGGAAGGGTGAGGACCCGGAGAGACAAAAGATTCCCGCCTTATGCCAAAGCTATAAAAGGGGGTGAAGCAGGACAAAGGGGCTGCCAGTCATGAGAAAACCCCTGCCAGTCATGAGAAAACCTAAGATGTCTGCTGGAAGTAACAAAGACCGAAGCAGGGGAAAGGATTGGGCCCAGACTAGGCAGGAGTCTAGTCTTTGAAAGAAGCTGATTGGAACACCTCTGAGGGTGAGCTATTCCCTGGAATCAGTTTCTTAATGTATTAGGCTTAGGCTTGCGTGTTTTGTTTTAGTTTGCTTGGTGACTTCCTTTGTTCTGTCTGTTATTACTTGAAATCACTTAACTCCTACTTTTTAACCTTAATAAAAATGACTTTTGTTTATTAATAAACCCAGAGGAAGTGATTAATCCCTGGGGGAGCAAACAGCTGTGCATCTCTCTCTATCAGTGATCTAGAGGGTGAAGAATTTAGGAATTTACCCTGTATAAGCTTTATAGAGAGTACAAGGGATTTATTTGGGGTTTTGGATCCCACTGGGAGCTGGGTGCTGGAGACAGGTGCTGAGCTGTTTTGAGTTAAAGTCTGCAGCTTTGGGGGTGTGGCCCAGAGCCTGGGTCTGTGTTGCAGCAGGCTAGGGTGTCTGGCTCAACAAGGCAGGGTTCTGGAGTCCCAAGCTGGCAGGGAAAACGGGCTCAGAAGTAATTTCAGTCCCAAGGGGATCTCTGGGACCAAACCCATCACAGTGGCGTAGTCGAGCAGGATATGTGCACAGCTGATTGCTTTGAGACACTGGTAGTGATTTTTAAGCATGTTGCCCGGAGGACAGACAAAGTGCTTATTCGGGAAAGGGAAGATGACAACTTTGGTTGCCAAATTGGCTGGGAAAGCTCTGGATATATTCAGTAAGATGCCTATTGCTGATGCTTCAAACTATGGTCTATTTAAGGAATTGGTTTTGAAACAGTTTCAGATTAGGCCCGAAACCTAGAGGGTTAAATTCACAACTCTTTCAACTCCCAGAACCCTTCTACAGCACAGATGATTTGTATACACCTTCACCGTGAGCCAAATCGGCAGGTTTCCGGGAGCCCTGTGAGTCCGATGTTGTTTTAGTCTCCCTGCTAATTTATTAGGAGAATAAAAGATGGACACCAGAACTGAGGCAGACTACGGACACCGCATTCTGAGAAAACAATGGTGAACCTCCAACTCCAGCAGTGTGGGCCACATAGACAAGTAACCAGCACCCACAATCATTACAAGCTTTTTTCCAAAATAACTCATCTTTTGGAAAAATAGGTTGAGCCTTTTTGACAATCTGGCTAAAGATTTTAGTGCCTAACTGGGAACCTAGTTCTTCTGCAAATCTGGCCCTAGCGGTGGGTGTGAGACCTTCTGAAAATTCTGGCCAATGTGTCTGGAAGCTCCAAGAAGCATCGCAACTTTGAGCATTTACTAGAACAGGATGAACAAAACCTTCCTTCCTTGACCTACAATCACCTTGATTCCAGGTTGAGGTTTCAAGAGAATTGATTTGATTCTTAGATGCAATGCGAAACAAACACCCTCCTGTAGACATTGGAAGAGGGAGGCTGAAATGGATCTGCCACTAAACCACGTTGCCTTTCATCAGTAGCCACCTGAGCAAGAGGGTAACCACTGGCCTAGAGGTGAAAGGCCCATAGCCCATGCTCAGAAGCCTTCAGCGGATAGATCTTAGGAATGGAAAAGCTTAATGATCTTTCTCCGGGGTGTTACTTCCAAAGACTTGTATATAGCGCTGGGTGAAAGGTTTTTGGATGAATATTATATTTAGTGAAATATTTTGGTGGACCCAAAATGATTGTTTGGTTTGGTTTGGTTTCACCAAGAAAAGTGAAAAGAAAAGAAAAAGATCTTGGGTCAAAGTGCAATGTTGTTCTAATTTAGGTTAGGCTCGGTAAGAAGGAAGAACTAAATTGTTTGCACAAGTAAGTGTATTTGTGTAAAAGGGTGCAGAGGCTGGGCTTTAAGGGGCAGATAGCCATATTGTAGTAGGTGGAAGCTTTGCTTTCCCCATGGCCTCCAAAGAGTTTCCAAGCATTCTGAAGGAGGCCAGGAAGTTGCATTCTTCCGCTTGAACTCCAAAGTGAGGAAGGCAAGGTAGACTTTTGTTGAAGAGGGTAACTCCCTGACCGGGAATCGAACCCGGGCCGTGGCGGTGAAAGCGCCAAATCCTAACCACTAGACCACTAGGGAGATGACATTTGGGGGGTTGGGCATAACTTTCTAGGCCTACTTTCTGTCCAACTGAGGCCATTCGTTCATCTTCAAAGGAGGTTAACACAAGCTCCGTCAGGATCACAAGAGAAACACAAAAAATCCCAGGAGGAACAATTCTTCTCTGCTTTAGTTACCTCCATCGCAACCCTCTCCACCTCTTCTTCTGCCTACCTTAGTTAGTATGAACTATATACACTAACTATACTACAAACGAATAAAGTTAACTACAACTATGTAAATCTGATCTGTATATACATTATTAACGAGAGAAACTACGAGTAGCTAGGGAAGTGGAGGTCAGCTAAGCCACGCTCCACTGTTCCAACGACCGACACGGGCAGTAAGAAGGAACTGAGGGGCGGGTGGGTCAGCAGGGGTATATATCTGGCGCTATAGCGGCGCCACTCCAGGGGGCGCCCAGCTGACCCACTGAGTGTTGCTAGGGTAAAAATCTTCCGACCAACGTGCATACGGCGTGCGCACACCTAACTGGAATGCATATGAGCAATCACTCGAAGAAGAACTCCTTCTTTCTTGTATATTGCTAAGAAACCTGGTGTTATTTTTCACCAAGGAAGCTGGGAGATGTTTGAACACAAAGTATTGCAGCTTGGGAACAATCCCCCAGAAATGGCATCTTCCACTCCACAAATCAGTAGCAAACAGTTAATATTACTGTTTGTCTGAGAATAGAGTGAAGGTGAGTGTTTACTCCGACACCTCAGTGAGTGAAACAGACAGAAAGAGCAAGGTTGTTCTGAAAGACAATGGATCTGTTTGGAGGCAAACAGACCTTGAGAATGAGCAAGTGTGTGAAAAGAGGTTCAAATGTGGGTTAGGTGTTAGTTAGGTTGGTCTGACAAATTTCAAGAAAATACCAATGCTCATAGACTGATGCAGACACGGCCTTACAACTCCCCCACTGCCAGCTCCCCATCGGTGTCAGAAGCTCTCCCTTTCCTGCTCCCCAGCCCTCAGCCCCAGGAACCACTGTCCTCTGCTTCCCCCTCTGGCCCCACCAACTTTTCCTCCCATTTCTGGGATCCTCGACCCAGCGGCCAGACACGAGGTCCTACTCACCGCAATGCTCTCCACGAGGGCTGCTTTGGAGACCTGGGGCTCCAGAGAGTCCAGCGCCTGCTGCTGTGCCAAGAAGCACAGACGTGGGACAGCATGGAGGAAGCTGAGCTGTTGGGCCCTGTCCTCCACCAACTAGGAGTGGGGGAGAGAGAGAGAGAGAGAGAGATGGTTAGGTGACGACCTCCACATGGGCGCCAACTTATATGGGCTCCTGGGGCTTTAGCCCCAGGAATATTCACAGTCAGGGGCTCTGCTCCACCAATATTTGGAGCTAGGTTTCTCCCCTGCTTGGAGCACCCCGCCCCTGCCTCTCACCCCCCGCCCCCGCCACCACCGCCAGGGCTGGAGCTTCCCCCCCTCCACCCCGGAACTTCCCTGCCTGAACGTAAAGAGTGCGCAGCGCGCGTCTCTCTTCCTTGCTGCTGCTGCTGCCGCCGCCTAAGGGCTACAGCATAAGAGCAGTGCTAGCTGCTGTAGCACCTCAGGAGGGTAGGGGACCCTGCCGTTTTTGGCAGCCCTCCCCTCCCGCTACCTGGAGGAGACACGAAGGGGACTTCTGGCCAGGAGACGGACATCACTCACCTTAGCAGCTGCTGGGGCTTCTGTGAGTGTTTGCCCTCCAGACAGTCTGCTCCGAGGGAGAGGAGGCTCCCCAAAGTCCTGCCTGGCTTTGTGGGGAGCAGTTCCAGAGCAGCGCCCAGGGACTCCGTGACACCCGGTACCCACCACAGGGGACGCGAGTGGGCTTTCTGGACCTGAGAGAGTCCCTAGGAGCATGTGCAGTGACTGTGGTGCAGAGTGAGTGTGCTGCGGGGAGCGGGGGGAGGAGGGGTCCCTCCTCTGGAGCTTGTGGCTGCCGGTAACGGGGGCGGGGCGGGAGTCCTCTCTGGCCATAGCCCTGGGGCAGCCTGTCTGCATCCCAAGTTCCTTATCCCCAGCCCTGCCCCACCCCAGTCCCTGCACCCCCAGCACCCCAGCCCTGAGCACCCTCCTGCACTGTGAACCCCTCATCCACAGCCCAACC
>NW_025423227.1:0-40641 GCF_020497125.1 Mauremys mutica
GACCCTATCTCAGGGACCCAACAAAATGAAAAAATGGTCACTAGGAAAGGTAATTTACCCACTTTATTATGGTAATAGATGGCTATATACCATATCTGCTCCTTTACTCTGATTACAATAATGTCAATAGCTGCCCCAACCCATATGTGGCCTTTGGGAAGTCCATAATTTAGCATCAAGCATTAATACTCATGATTTACATCACTTAGTTATTAATAATTCCAATATATGAATGCGTCCAACTGCTGAGATACTGCATAGCAACCTAATTGCTAAAGCCCGCCCTCGCCCTCCCCCCCACCCCGCTTTCAGAATCCTGTGGCGTGTTGCACCTGTTTGTGGTTACTCGTTAGTTTCTCAAAATCAGGGTGCAAAATATCTGACTTGGGATTCTCTCCTTAGGCCTATTCAGATAAATCCCAGACTTCAGCATAACTACTCCCACAAAGCCTCCACCTAATATATGGCCCTTAACTGTAGCAAGCTTTGGCTATGTTTACACTACCGCAGTCAGTCGACCTACGCTGCGCAACTCCAGCTACGTGAATAAAGTAGCTGGAGTCAGCGTACCTTAGATCACGTTACCACAGGGTGTAAGCTGCAGGGGGTCGACTTACTTTACTCTTCTCATCTGGATAGAGTACAGGGGTCGACTGGAGAGCGATCTGCAGTCGATTTAGCGGGTGTTTACTACACCCGGTAAATCGACCATGGGTGGATTGATCTCAGAGCGTCGATCCCGGCTGTAGTGTAGACCTGCATCGCCTCCTTGCCCCTCCACGCATGTTCCAAGCTGATAAGCAATATTGTGATCATGACATTTTCCCTCTAGTGAGTATAAAATTGCCCACAAGACATGGTGGTCGTAGATGATAAAATCAGGTCGGGGTCAACAGGAGTGAGAGTTTGGAGAGTCTTGTCCCCCCCTCTCCCCATCTGCAGCAGCCACAAGCTGTCTTCCCTCCAGGCTCCTTGGATCTCTGAGCCTGTCCCTCCGGAGCTTGCGTGGCCCAGTTCTTGTTTCTTACACTCTCCTTTTCCGGAAGAATTAGGGGCTGTTGCTTCTGAATTTTAGTGTTTAATTCCCCAGCCTTCTCCACACACTGGGGGAGTTTAATTCTCCCTCCCATTACACCTGAGTCACTAGGTTTCCTAATTCCCCCAAATCTGCTTTTGCGATGTCACAGTTCTGGGGTAGCGAAGCCTTTGAACTGCCTCCATGGTCTGCTCAAGCAATGGCCTCTTGGGTATCAGGCCTCTAGCCAGCCCCTCTCTATGGGTGGGGACCCACATGCCTCTCCTGTTTGACCAGGGTGTGAGGATTGCAGCTTGTTCTCCACTGTGTTCACTGGACTAACATCCAGTTCCCGTGCTTTGCTTTCTCTCCAGGGGCTGTGAGCCGTGTGTGTGTGATAGAGGCAGGAATTTTGGTGATACTTCTATGATGCCAATACACACCTCAGTTTCCCTCTGTGGTTGGTATTGCTATGATTATAAAGAGGAGGAAACATGAGGTGTTTTGTCACGGAGCTGTCTTGGGGTGATATGAATGGGTCATTAAGGACAGGCTGGGACCAACCTACATCAATGGAATACCCGACAGAGACAAGGGAATAATTGTCACCTGTCCATGGGAGGATCTCAGTTTTGCTGAGTGAAGCATACATACATACATACTACCCTAATTAACTTACACCCAGCAAAATTAATTATACCGCAGGCAGAAACAATTAGAGAACCAGAAAAGTGGTGGACATAAAGATAAAACAATACAGAAATGAGGGTACCACAACCGTTGATAAGTGATTTCTTGCCAGACAGGATGCTATCAAACTAAATTTTCTTTAAGCATCTTAAGATCTATTTCGTTATCTGGTGGTTCTACCCCATTCCCCCATTCTGTGGTTGTCTTGTCTAGTTAGATTGTAAATCGTTCAGGGCATGGGCCATCTACTATTCTGTGTTTGTACTTTGCCTAGCACAATGGGGATCCACTGTTAGCTGGTCCTTAGGCACTAAGGTAATGCATATGATTTATAATAATAATAACTCTCCTGCCACTTTGAGCCAAGGAAGCCGGCCTTGGGACGTTACTGCTTAAAAATGATCTGGGGTTAAAACCGTGGACTATTCTTTGTGACAAGTATCCCACAAATTCCACTGACCTCCCTTGTTTTCTTTACCTGACGTAGGGTTTCTAAATTCCAAACCTGATGTGATCTCGCAGCTGGAACGAGGGGAAGAGCTGTGGGTCCCAGACCTCCAGGGCTCTGAGAAAGAAGTGCTCCTGAGAGCTGCCTGCACAGGTGAGGGATTGGTTAAACCATCTCAAAAACTGTCCATGAATACAGGAAATATTTGGGATGCCCTACAAAGACCTTGTGAGCTCTCCAAATTCAGGATTGTTCCCTTCAGATGTGGAATCATTAGGCAGATGTCACTCATGGCTTCCCACCTACCCTAACTGACAACTGGCAGCAGGTCCCTCCCCAATCTCGCTTTCCCCTGAGTGTTGTGGTGAGAGACACACCCAGAACTGATCCCTTCCTCTCTCCTCTGGGGAAGGGTTTGGGGAAAATGAGCTCCTGATAAGTTTGATCTCTCCCACACATATTTTGGTTTGTTCATCCCTTTTTCCCTTCCTGTCTCTGAGATTTCCTTTCTCTCTGGCGCAGGGAGTGACCTATGTCTGGATTCTCTCTGTCTCCCATCAGGTGTTGGGATGGTGAGTGAGAATGAGGAGAATCCTCAACAGGAAGATGATGAGCAAGTAGAATCACATAGGACATTATCAGGAAGATCCAAAGGGAATGTTTCCGGGAGTTGTGCACTGCCAGAAAAAGAAAAAGCCTGTGAGACTCAGCAGAGTCCAGAGGAAAACTTAAGTAGCCTCTCAGACCTTATTACACACAAGAGAATCAACTTGGAAGAGACACATTACACAGAGGAGAGAGACCCTACATGTGCTCTGAGTGTGGGAAAGGCTTCAATCAGAGCTCTACCCTTATCGCACATCAGATAACCCACACAGGAGAGCTGCCCTACACATGCTCGGAGTGTGGGAAAAGCTTCAGTTGCAGCTCAAAGCTTATCACACACCGTAGAATCCACACTGGAGAGATGCCCTACACATGCTCTGAGTGTGGGAAAAGCTTCAATCAGAGCTCACACCTTATCACACATCGTAGAATCCACACAGGAGAGCTGCCCTACACATGCTCTGAGTGTGGGAAAAGCTTCAGTCGGAGATCAACCCTTATCACACATCGTAGAATCCACACAGGAGAGCTGCCCTACACATCCTCTGAGTGCGGGAAAAACTTCATTGAGTGCTCAGACCTTGTCATACGTCGTAGAATCCACAGTGGAGAGAGATTCTGCACATGCTCTGCATTTGGGAAAAGCTTCAATCAGAGGTCATTCCCTATTAGATATCAGAAAATCCAAATGGGAGAGAACTGTGAGAAATGCCTTGATTAGGGCTGGCCAAAGATTTGTTTTTTAAAAAATCACATTTGCTAATTCCAGTATAGTGATCTCTGCACCATCTTCACCGTGGTCTCTCAGCTCCCCCAGATGAATTGCCTCCTTCTGCCTTTTGCAGCTCCCCCTTCTTTGGGGTCAGTCCTGTGATCTTTTCTATCAACTCCTTTCCTTTTGACTCATAGGAGCGTGTGTCCCTCCAGCCAGGAATGTTCATCAGCTCCAGGTCGGGGAGAGAGGGTTGATGCCGCCAAGCTACCCTGAGGCAAAAGCTACCTGTGTCTTACATCCACTAGGACTGTACATGGAATTGGCTGCTCAAGTTAGTGATTTTGGTGTAAAAAGACAATCATAGTTGTAGAGCAGAAGCAGCCCAGGGAGTGAACCTAACAGGTAATGATCAAGTGATCTCTCTCCTGCCATCCATCTCCACCCTCTGACAAACAGGCTAGGGACACCATTCCTTACTCATCCTGGCTAATAGCCATTCATGGACTTAACCTCCATGAATTTATCCAGTTCTCTTTTAAACCCTGTTATAGTCCTAGCCTTCAGAACCTCTTCAGGCAAGAAGTTCCACAAGTTGACTGGGCGCTGTGTGAAGAAGAACTTCCTTTTATTTGTTTTAAACCTGCTGCCCATTAATTTCATTTGGTGGCCCCTAGTTCTTGTATTATGGGAGTAAGTAAATAGCTTTTCCTTATCTACTTTCTCCACATCACTCATGATTTTATATACCTCTATCATGTCCCCCCTTAGTCTCCTCTTTTCCAAGCTGAAAAGTTCTAGCCTCTTTAATCTCTCCTCATATGGGACCCGTTCCAGACCCCTAATCATTTTAATTGCCCTTCTCTGAACCTTTTCTAATGCCAGTATATCTTTTTTGAGATGAGACCACATCTGTACGTAGTATTCAAGATGTGGGTGTACCATGGAGTTATATAAGGGCAATAATATATCCTCCGTCTTATTCTCTATCCCCTTTTTAATGATTCCTAACATCCTGTTTGCTTTTTTGATTGCCTCTGCACACTGCGTGGACATCTTCAGAGAACTATCCATGATGACTCGAAGATCTTTTTCCTGATTTGTTGTAGCTAAATTAGCCCCCATTATATTGTATGTATAGCTGGGGTTATTTTTTCCAATGTGCATTACTTTACATTTATCCACATTAAATTTCGTTTGCCATTTTGTTGTTCAATCACTTAGTTGTGTGAGCTCTTTTTGAAGTTCTCCACAGTCTCCTTTGGTCTTAACTATCTTGAGCAATTTAGTGTCATCTGCAAACTTTGCCACCTCACTTTTTACCCCTTTCTCCAGATCATTTATGAATAAGGTGAATAGGATTGGTCCTCGGACTGACCCTTGGGGAACACCACTAGTTACCCCTCTCCATTCTGAGAATTTACCATTTATTCCTACCCTTTGTTCCCTGTCTTTTAACCAGTTCTCAATGTTAGAGAGAATCATGAACTGCTCAGAGACAATTAATGCAGAGAAGCAGGAAAATTTGTCAAACATATGACTGGTTCTGACTTATTTACTTGGTCTTCAAAGAGAACAACAAGCACCTGAGTCTCCTTCCTATCAGTAACCCCCTGCTCAGCCAATCAGGGTAGAGACTGAGGACGGGAGGCTGAAGGTTCTCACCAGAGAGCCCAATGGATGGCCCAGGTCACCGGTGGGGATCACTGCCCGAGCACTATTTCAGCCCCACATTTTTGGGTGGACCTCCCACAGTGGGAGGTGCAGAGCACTCCCCCGCAACACACACACACACCCCCCTCCTGGTATTAGGAGGGGAACAGAAACGTTTGGTGCTGGGGCCCACAAAAGATTAATCCGGCCCTGATTGGCTGAGTACTAATTCAGCCCCACATTTTTGGGTGGACCTCCCACAGTGGAAGCTGTAGAGCACTCCTCCATGACACGCACCTCCTGGTGTTGGGAGGGGAACAGGAAAAAGGACAAAAGAAGCAAGAGACAAAGAGAAAGGAGGGAGAGAGGGAGGAAGAGGTGAAACAAAAAAGACAAACCCCAATGTCCCCAGTGATTCTAAGGGACAAAATCCCAGGAGCAGAATAAAATTCGGCCTCCTTAAGCTCGTGTTTTCCATGCCTAGAATTCAACTGTCACCAGATGGATCAGACTGAACAGGTTTCAAACCTTGAGGAGGCTCTTACCTTCTAAACAGGGACGTCTGTTTTCTAGTAAAATCACGAAAAGGGATGGAGAAAACTCGAAAGAGGTTCCTCCTGGCGCTCACGTACGTGAACCCGAATACTCTCTCAGTCCTCAGAGAGAGACCTGGAGAAGGAGACTTGCTGAAGCAAAGCCACAGGGGTCTCTGAGGTTTCCCTGGCTCCTCGCCCCTCTCCTGCCTGGCTGATGTCAGCATCTCTCTGTGAGGTCACCACCACCTTTGACCAATAGTCTGAGGTTCTGTAAAAGGCCTTTGTGATGTCACTGCCACACCCCTCCCTTGCTGTGCTAATGTCCTGCCCCTGGCCAGGCACTTTGGAGGTTTGAGCTACTCCCTGTGGATCACCCCACTCAAGGAGCGTTCGTTCTAGGAAGCAAGCCGGCTAGACAGGAAAACATCAGACACTGCTCCCAATGCTACACTCAGTTTTTCAGGCTTATCACAGGCCTCCTGTATGACACAATAGCTACTTTTCGGGCAAACACATTCCAGAAAGGCATCTAGTCTTCATTAAATGACATCAGGAGATGGAGACTCCACCGCTTTCCCTGATAGCTTGTTCCTGTGGTGAATCATCTTCGCTGTTGAATATTTGTGCCTTAGTTGTAATATGAATTTGTCTCTTTTCACCGTCCAGCCATTGGGGCTTGTTATGCCTTTCTCTGCTTTAATACCCAATCTTTTCTCTCGATTAAGGTCCTTCAACACTTCAATGACGTCACCTTTCAATCTTTTGATCAGCTAAACAGGTTGAGCTCATTCAATAGCTCACTAGAAGGCATTTTTCTCCAGCCCTCAGAACATTTGATGGCTCTTTGCTGCCCCAGCTCCAATTTCACAACATGTTTTTCTAATGAGGACACCAAAACTGGGATAGGGGCAGGTCTGAGCTCTCACACCAAATGGCTCATTGCAGTTGCCAGAATCTGTGGGCAGCTCATTTAGTTTATGCCGAGGGTTGAGTCCTGCTTTGTGCCCAGTGTCTGAGAATGAAAATCCTAAACTACCCTTTGAAATAACGAATGCAGCAGGACGTGTTATTGTCCCTGCCCCAGAGCAGACAGACCAATGGAAAAATGCCATGAGTCCAGGGTAATACTTCCCTGCGGTTTTACCATTTCCACTCGCTAAAGTCCCTCCCACCCTTCTGGGCTCCTAGACCAGGGGACTGAGCCTGAGCCCAGACACGGACACTGCAACTTTACTCCAGGCCAAGCCACATGACCCTGATTAATGTGACACAGGCCAGCCGAGGGTGTTTCATTGCACTGGAGACGTAGCGTAATGTTATGTCTATACTGTGATTAACACACCCAGGGCACCTGTCTCAAAGCCCAGGTCAGCTGACGCAGGGTGATGGGGCTTGGGCTGCAAGACTATAAAATTACAATGCAGACATATGGGCTTGAGCCCAACCTCTGAGGCCCCATGCGAGGGGAGGGTTTCTGAACCCAGGCTTCAGCGTGAACACAAATATCTGCCCCTCAGCTTTAGCTCCAGGAGCCCAAGTCAGATGACCCAGGCCAGCCCTGCTGCCATCTTTATCCCAGGAGAGATGGACTCTAAGGGTACGTCTCCATTGCAATGTAAGCCCAGGTGTGGCACTCTGTGCTCAAAGCAGCACCTTGCAAGCCCCATATTCACCACTCTCATATAATGATGACATGGTTTGTACAAAGTCTGCCTGGTGAGGTATCATTTCAAAAGTCTCGATCTGTTGAACATTAATATCATGTTGGATTGTGTGTGCTCGCATTGGTTGGGAAGTTATGAAGTTTTGCTCTGTGGGCTTGGCTACACTTGCACTTCAAAGCGCTAAGTGTAGTCAAAGCGCCAGCACTGGGAGAGAGCTCTCCCAGCGCTGTCCGTACTCCACCTCCCTGTGGGGAATAACGGACAGAGCTGGGAGCCGCGCTCCCAGCGCTGGGGCTTTGACCACATTGGCGCTTTGCAGCGCTGGAGAGGGTGTTTTCACACCCTGCTGCAGCGCTGCAAATTTGCAAGTGTAGCCAAGGCCTGTGTGTGTTACTGAGATATGGGTTGGGAAATGCCCATCGCCAGCCTTTCTGGTGTGACAATGGAGGAGCCAGACTCGCTGCTGGCCCATTAAAGGGATCCACACTGCCAAGGACTAGCCCAGGAACTGTGTACAATGCAGGCTTCTCCGAGATAGCACAGCGACAAAGGACACTGCTTGACTCATGTCGTAGCTAAGGAGCTTCCTAGCAAGTTGGAAGAAACTATGAAAGAAGGGTAGAGACATCATGACTTGGCCTCTCTCCCCCACAACTCAACATCTGGAAACACACCTGGAGGACAAAGACTGAACTGATCAGAAATCAGAAGAGAATAATATTAATACATTCAAACCAAAGTCCCCAAACAGACTAGTATTGGTTTCTCAGCAGAAAATTTTCAGTTTGGGGAATTTTGTTTTCTTAGTCAGACCTTGCCAAGGGAAGCAGGGAGAAAATGTTGGAGTTGCCTCCTTCAGAACAGCTTGGCCTAGACACTAGCTGTGGTTCACTGTTGTAGCCTTGCTCAGGATGGGAGTATTTCAATTATTTGGGGGAGGTCCCGGGGTGTTTGGGGGAGATGATGAGGATGTTACCTTTTGAGATAAAAACTAAGAAATATGGGACTAGAGAATTTTTTTTTTTTAAGAAATCTGGGATTTAGACATTTTATTTAAAGCAAGGGGGGAATCTGAGTTTCTGAGAAGGTTTTTGTTTGCAAGAAGCAACATTGTTTGATCTGTCATTGTACCAAAGGGGGAGATGGTTGTCTACAAAGGAGGGGTGAAGACTAAATGCATCCGATGAAAATGGGATTCAAACCCATGTGTGCAGAACACAATTGATTAGCAGTCCACCACCTTAACCACTCTGCCACCTCATCAGAACTATCAAGAAAAAGACAGGAGGAGGAATCTAAGGCCAGCAGAGATAGGGACACTATGGAGTTTTTAAATACTAAGCGGAAGCAGGGGCTGAATGAGCTCCCCCCTCACATCTAGTGAGGAGCTGGGGGAAAGACTTCAGGAACAGACCGTGTTTGCACAGACACACCTACTCTGCCTAGTTATGCAGCATGATGGGGCCACTTTCCCAAAATGACCAGTTTTGGCTGGTGGTAGGTTACAAATCACTTCAGGATTGAGTGGAATGAAATGTTGTTATCCTTCCTGCATGAGTGAAGGGCAGCAGAACATACCTAGTCAGTCCTGATGGAGGGGTGGGTGGGTGAGGAATAGCTTTTATTGGACTTTGTAGAAGTGATTGAGAACATCACCCTAAACCAGTGGTCCCCAAACATTTCACACTGTGCCCTCTTAGCCATGGCTGTGGCCCCTCGGCAGCCGCAGTCAAAAACCGGGGCTGGGAGTGGGGCTGTTGCTTGCTGGGGAGAGGGGTGCAGACAGGGGTAAGGGGGTCGAGGCTGTGCTGGGAGTCAGGGGCCCAGGCTGAGGGTGGGGTTGGGGAAGAGCTGGGACAGTGTGGGGCTGAGTGGTGCTCCCTCCCTGCCCTCCATGGGGCCTGGCTTGGGCCCTGAGGTGCCCCCATGAATGTTCCTCTGTGTCCCCCTAGGAATCATGCCCCACATTTTGGGGACCACTGAACCCTACTGGCTAAGCAGGGGCTAGTGATGCCAAAACCCAGGGAAAGGGAGAACAGGGGCAGCAGCCCTGGCACCAGAACCATGGCCCCAAACACTTCTGCCTGCGGCCCTGCCCTCTTTCAACCCTTCCACGCCTTCCACCCACGGCCCCATCCACTGGGCACCTCTGTTTCACCCCTTCCCCACTGGCCCCACCCTGCTCACTCATTTACTCCTCCCCCCCCAGCCACTGCAGCCCTGAGACCAGAGAAGCTCAGTGTCCCTGCTGCAGCCCCTGGGCCAGAGCGGGGGATGGGAGCTCCTCTAGCGCTTGGGACGACATGGGGAGACTTTTCCAGGGGCCCCAAATCAGCCGGGGCACTCGGTGATCAAAGGGGCACCCTGCGGCAGTGCGAAGGTGCACACTGCCAGTGTAGTGTCAGCCACGGCTTCCTGGGGGGCTCCCACACTTCGCCCTGCTTGGACCCGGTGCAGGAACATTGTGGGGGGAGGGGCAAGTGATGACACAAAGATGCAGCTCACCCACCCCCAGCGTCCCTCCGTGGCCCCATAGAGGGTTGGGGGGAGCGAGGAGCAACACGAAGTGCCCCATCCATCCTGGTCACTGTCCCCATCCAACCTGGGCTGTGCTGGGAGGGGAGCATCAGAAGCTGCTGCTCTCTGCCCTCCCCTGATGCAGCCCGGCTGAGGAACGTGACCTGGATGCAGGGAGCTCGGATGTGCTGGAGATATGTTGGGAAAAGGGACTGTCTGAATTGCCAAGGCAGGAAACGAACAATCTACAGCAACGTCATTAGCCACAGACACACTCTAGCCAGGCTCCAGCCAGTAGGGAAATGGGCAGGAATTCTTGCTGTTCAGCCACGGCCACACGTACAGAGCTGCACAGCAGTGAGTGTGCTGGGGAAGCTGATGTGAGCAAACCACTGGAAATGACCCTTCAGTGAGAACAGAACCCGAGTGTAGAAAGGCCCCTGTGTTAAGTGGTTGTGGCTGAGGCCTTAGGGAGCTGGGGTATAACAACATAGGTGTCTTTCTGTGGAGGTTTGAGTCTTGCTAGGCAGGGAAGGCTGGTGTGTGGTGTCTCCATGGTTGTACTTTCAGTGATGCAGGTCTCTCTCTCCCATTGTTCCATGGGCATCCTACTAGATTGCCAGCTGCTTTCCAACTGCAGTGTGGAGACAGTGAGTGTGTGTGGGGAGAGACAGTGTGTTGAGCTAGGTAGGAGAGGATCATTATTATCCCTACTTGAAAGAGGGAGAAGCTAAGCCTGAGAAAGGAGAATTGACTTGTCTTAGGTCACACAGCCAGTCACTGGCAGAGTTGGTAATAGGACCCAAGAGCCCTGATTTTCAAACTAACCATCGGATCTTGAATTTCAGACATTGAATGACCTGAATAAAGTGCTCTCCGATGAGCTCCACACCAACAACAGTGCACAGTAATTATTCAAGTATCAGAGGGGTAGCCGTGTTAGTCTGGTTCTGTAGAAGCAGCAAAGAGTCCTGTGGCACCTTATAGACTAACAGACGTTTTGCAGCATGAGCTTTTGTGGGTGAATACCCACTTCTTCAGATGCAACATCTGAAGAAGTGGGTATTCACCCACGAAAGCTCATGCTGCAAAACGTCTGTTAGTCTATAAAGTGCCACAGGACTCTTTGCTGCCAGTAATTATTCAGCAAGTATTTGAGGAGAACTGCAATGTTAGAGAAAATCATGAACTGCTCAGAGACCATTTATGCAGAGAAGCAGCAAAATTCATCAAACATATGACTGGTTCTGACTTATTTACTCGATGTTAAAAGAGAACAAGGACCTGAGTCTCCTCCCTGTCAATAACCCACTGCTCAGCCAATCAGGGTAGAGACTGAGGACGAGAAGCTGAGGGTTCTCACCAGAGAGCCCAAAGGATGGCCCAGGTCACCGGTGGGGATCACTGCCCGAGCACTATTTCAGCCCCACATTTTTGGGTGGACCTTCCACAGTGGGAGCTGCCGAGCACTCCCCCGCAACACACCTTCTGGTGTTGGGAGGGGAACAGATGAAAGGACAAAAGAAGCAAGAGACAAAGAGAAAGGAGAGAGGGATGGATGGAGGAAAAGGTGAAACAAAAAGGACAAACTCAAATGTCCCCAGTGATTCTAAGGGACAAAATCCCAGGTGTGGAATAAAATTCTGCCTCCTTAAGCTCGTGTTTTCCATGCCTAGAATTCAACTGTCACCAGATGGATCAGACTGAACAGGATTCAAACCTCGAGGAGGCTCTTACCTTCTAAACAGGGATGGCTGTTTTCTAGTAAAATCAGGAAAAGGGAAGGGGAAAACTCGAAAGAGCTTCCTCCTGGCGCTCACGTACGTGAACCCGAATACTCTCTCTCAGTCCTCAAAGAGAGACCTGGAGAAGGAGACTTGCTGAAGCAAAGCCACAGGGGTCTCTGGGGTTTCCCTGGCCCCTCGCCCCTGTCCTGCCTGGCTGATGTCAGCATCTCTCTGTGAGGTCACCACCTCCCCACCACCTTTGACCAATAGTCTGAGGTCCTGCAAAAGGCCTTTGTGATGTCACTGCCACACCCCTCCCTTGCTGTGCTAATGTCCTGCCCCTGGCCAGGCACTTTGGAGGTTTGAGCTACTCCCTGTGGATCACCCCACTCAAGGAGCGTTCGTTCTAGGAAGCAAGCCGGATAGACAGGAAAACATCAGACGCTGCTCCCAATGCTACACTCAGCTTTTCAGAAATTAGTCAACTTTATGGCCAGAAGAGACCATTAGAGCATCTAATCTGACCACTTGAGGATCACTTGAGCTGCAGTCAAGCACTCTACCACTGAGCTATACCCCCACAATGACCTGAGTATGGAATCGTGATCTCCAGGACTTTGAAGGACAAATCCTGCTTCATCGAGCTCCTTTGCCATTCCCAGACCACAGGTGGTTTTAAAAATGGGGTTTGATTAAACTTCTTAAATGTGGTAAACACCACAGCTTGCACACCCACCGATATAGCTTCTCCCACTGACATAGCTGCCACCACTTCCAAAGTGGCATAACTGCACCCACAGGAAAACTCTCTCCCCTCAGCATAGAGCAGTGGTTCTCAAACTGTGGGTCAGGACCCCAAAGTGGGATGTGACTCTGATTTAATGGGGTTGCCAGGGCTGGCATTAGACATGTTGGTGCCTGGGGCTGAAGCAAAATGTCTGAACCCAACCACCCAGGGCTGAATCCCTCAAGCTCTGGTTTTGCCCTCCCCTAACTGGGGCAGGGCTCAGGCTTTGTCTCCCCTGCCTCTGCTCAGTGTAGAGGGGCTTGGTCCCTCTTTCCAGGGCCATGTAGTAAGGTTTTTTTTTTGGCAGAAGGGGGTTGTAGTGAAAGGAAGTTTGAGAAACCCTGGCATAGAGCCTCTGAATATGTCTAGACTTGGCTCCCTGTGGGTGATCAGACACTGAAAGTGCAGCCATGGAGACACCACACCCCAGCCTTGCCCAGCAGGCAAGAATCAAACCTCCACAGAAAGACGCCCGTTGCTTTCTATCCCATCTCCCTAAGCACTCAGCCACCACCACTTAACAAAGGGGCTTTTCTACACGATGGTTCTGGTCTCACTGAAGGGTCATTTCCAATTGTTTGCTCAGACCAGCATTAGGGGAAATGGTGCCCTGGGCAAAGCTTGTACTTTGGTATTTCCCCATTGCCCCTGGATGATCCCCACTCCCCCTTTACCGCTAGCTCCTGCACTCCCAACCCTTGCACCTCCTTCACCCCAACTCCTGCCCCCTCCTGTGCCCCCTTTGCCCTTAACTCCCTGGGCCACCAGCCATTGCCCCTCTCCTGCAGCCCCTTCACATGGCTCCAGTGCTGGGGGCCCCGCACTTGTTCTCCCTTTCCCTGGGCTTTGGCATCACTAGCCGCTGATTAGTGAGTAGGGTTCAGTGGTTCCCAAAATGTGGGGCATGACTCCTAGGGGGACACAGAGGAACATTCATGGGGGCACCTCAGGGCCTGAGCCAGCCCCCATGGAGGGAGCAGCACTCAGCCCCACTCTGCCCCAGCTCTTCGCCAACCCCACCCTCAGCCTGGGGCTCTGGCTCCCAGCTCGGCCTCGACTCCCTTACCCCTGTCTGCACCCCTCTCCCCAGCAAGCAACAGCCCCACTCCCAGCCCCGGTTCTTGACTGCGGCTTCCGAGGGGCCACAGCCATGGATAAGAGGGCACAGAGTGAAATGTTTGGGGACCACTGGTTTAGGGTGATGTTCTCAATCACTGCTATGAAGTCCAATAAAAGCTATTCCTCACCCACCCAGCCCTCCATCAGGACGGACTAGGTATGTTCTGCTGCCCTTCACTCATGCAGGAAGGATAATAACATTTCATTCCATTCAATTGTAAAGTGATTTGTAACCCACCACCAGCCAAAACTGGTCATTTTGGGAAAGCGGCCCCATCATGCTGCATAGCTAGGCAGAGTAGGTGTGTCTATGCAAACACGGTCTGTTCCTGAAGTCTTTCCCCCAGCTCCTCACTAGATGTGAGGGGGGGAGCTCATTCAGCCCCTGCTTCTGCTTAGTATTTAAAACTCCTTATTGTCCCTAGCTCTGCTGGCCTTAGATTTCTCCTCCTGTCTCTTTCTTGATAGTTTAGGTGAGGTGGACGAGTGGTTAAGGTGATGGACTGTTAAGGTGATGGACTCCCAGACGATCTTCTGCCTCTCGGCTGCCGTGTTTCTGCAACAGGGAGAGGGCGGCTCAGTAACAGGGGAACATAGAACATAAGAACGGCCAGACTGGGTCAGACCAAAGGTCCTTCTAGCCCAGTATCCTGTCTACCGACAGTGGCCAATGCCAGGTGTCCCATGGATCAAGTGATCCATCCCCTGTTGCCCATTCCCAGCTTCTGGCAATGTTAGAGAAAATCATGAACTGCTCAGAGACCATTTATGCAGAGAAGCAGCAAAATTCATCAAACATATGACTGGTTCTGACTTATTTACTCGATGTTAAAAGAGAACATCCCTGCCCATCCTGGCTAATAGCCACTAATGGACCTGTCCTCAATGAACTTATCTAGTTCTTTTTAGAACCCTGTTAGCGTCTTGGCCTTCACAACATCCTCTGGCAAGGAGTTCCACAGGTTGACTATGTGCTGTGTGAAGAAATACTTCCTTTTGTTTGTTTTAAACCTGCTGCCTATTCATTTCACTGGGTGACCCCTAGTTCTTGTGTTATGAGGAGTAAATAACACTTCCTTATTTACTTTCACCACACAAGTCACGATTGTATAGACCTCTACCATATCCTCCCCCTCCCCCCCAAGTAGTCTCTTGTCCAAGCTGAACAGTCTCAGGCTTTGTCTACACTGGCACATCTCTCCTGCCAACAAACAGCAGCTACTCTGTGCGCCTGTTAGCGGCATGGCTGTAGCAGCACAGCCGTGTTGCTAAAAGCTGCGGCGTGTAGCCATAGCCTCAGTCTTATTCATCTCTCCTCATACGGAAGCTTTTCCGGACCCTTCATCATTTTTGTTGGCCTTCTCTGTGCCTTTTCCAATTCCAATGTATTTTTTTGAGATGGGGCGACCAGATCTGCACACAGTATTCAAGGTGTGGACGTACCATGGATTTATATAGAGGCAATAGCATAATTTCTGTTTTACTGTCTCTCTGTTTCCTAATGATTCCCCACATTCTGTTTGCTTTTTTGACGCCGCTGCACATTGAGTGGATGTTTCCAGAGAACTATCCACAGTGACTCTAAAATCTCTTTCTTGAGCGGTAACAGCTAATTTAGACCCCATCATTTTATGTGTATTTGATATTATCTTTTCCAATGTGCATTATTTTGCAGTTATCAACACTGAAATTCACCTGCTCGGTAACTGGGGAAAATCATAAATGCGCTTTGGGGCGGGTGGCAGAGTTATTTACCAGAACACAAGATCTCTTGCGGTGGGGGATGGGAAGTTCATTTATCCCAGGAAGGGAGGAGGGGATCAGGGCCGGGGTGAGCTGTACATCACCTACAGGAGGGACACTTCTCCCCGAAACCTCATCAACGTGCACTGAGCCAAATCCTCCATCTCTGCAGCCCACATTTCATCTCCTTCCTCCCCATCCCCCGCAGGAGCTAGAAAAGATCCCTGGTCACTGTGACGTCCAGACAGCCCGTGGGCAGGGGCTCTGGGCTAACGCAGACTGACCCTCTCCTGCCCAGCAGCCTCCTGCGTCCTAAGGGCATCACGTTACCCCCGTGTCTGACCCTGCAGGCTCCCTGGGCTCCAGCGGGGATGGGTCCCTGGCTGAGGCTGGCAGGGTGGGCCCTGCACTCACCAGGTCATTCTTGTGCCAGGCAAACCTCAGTGGCGGGGGGCTCTGGGCACCTACCAACAGCTCCTCGCTCTGCTGCTCCTCCTCGGCTTTGGCTGCTTCTCTCTCTTTTCCCAGGGGGGGCAGATGCTTTTGTGGTGCCTCCTGGAAGAAGCAGGGGAGGGAGGGTTAGAAACTGCTGCAAACCTCCCAGCTGCCAGATTTCAGGGCCCGTCTTGCCCGGCAGACGCCTGTGCAGGGTCCCTGGGACTCAGACTGAGAGGAGCTGGTGAAACAGGGAGCAGCTTTTCCAAAGGAAACGCAGGGCCCCAGGCTGCAGGGACAGGGGTGCAGCCCAACCCCCGGCTCCCCGGGGCCTCACCCACATCCCAAGCAGCCAACTTCAGACAGTCCCCCACTTTCCCCAGCGCCAGCCCCCAAAGCCCCCGCAGGGCCAGATCTGAACATGGAGCCCCCCAAACATCCCCAACCCCCAGCTCTGAGCCCCCAGCGCACCCCAAACTCCCAACTCCCCCACAGTCCCCCCCCAGCCCTGACCCCCCCCGCCACACCCCAAACTCCCAGCAGCCCCACAGTCCCCCCCAGCCCACCCCAAACTCCCAGCAGCCCCACAGTCCCCATCCCCAGCCGCTCCCCCCACAGTCCGGCTCTGACACCCCAGATCCCACCCCCCGGGCCCAGCCTGGGCTCCGAGCTCTGCAGCCGAGCCGCGCTCCGGCCTCCTGCAGCTCCCGGGCTCCACCCCGCCCGGGCCACTCGCCCCCCGCAGCCCCGGGCAGCCCCGCTCCGGCCGCGGGGAGCGCGGGGACCCCCCCGGGCAGGGGGCGAACCAGGCAGCCGGGCCCGGCCCCTCCCGGCAGGAGCGTGTCCGCCCCACGCGTGTCCCCGCCCCCCGGGCAGGGGCGGCTCTAGGCACCAGCAAAACAAGCTGGTGCCTAGGGCGGCAAAATCTAGGGGGCGTCCCCTGCGGCCGGGGGGGGCGGCAGGCTGGGCCGGCGGACCTGCCGCAGTCATGCCTGCGGCAGGTCCACCGGAGCCCCGGGACGACTGGACCTGCCGCAGGCATGACTGCGGAGGGGGCGCTCGTCCCGCGGCTCGGCTGGACCTCCCGCAGGCATGACTGCGGCAGCTCAAGCGGAGCCGCCGGACCCGCGAACCGTCCGCAGCCGCGGGAGGTCCAGCCGAGCCACGCGGGACCAGCGGTCCCTCTGCAGTCATGCCCGCGGGAGGTCCGCTGCTCCCGCGGCTCCGGGGCGCCTCCCGCGCATGACTGCTTGGGGCGGCCAAAAACGTAGAGCCGCCCCTGCCCCCGGGCCCCGCCCCGCGCTGCCCCCGGCCCCACCGCGCCGCCCCGCAGGCTGCAGGGCTGGAGCAGCCTCCGCGCCGCGCTCCCGGCCCCGGCCATGGCCCCGCTGCCGCACACAGGGGCGGGGACCGGGACGGGGGGGGCAGGAAGGGGCGGCTCCTCCCCGGGCCTGGCCCCGCCCCCGGCCCCTCGCTGGGGGGTTGGGACCCGCGGGGTAGCGGGACCCGCCTCAGCCCGGAGGGGGCAGGAGAGGGGCCGGGTCTCCCCAGGGGAAAAGCGGGGGCGGGGCTGGTGCTGCTGAACCATCGGACCAAGGAGCCCCCGGCGGAGAAAGCAGCGAGCGCGGGTCAGTTCAGCGCTGGGGCTGGGACCCAGCACGTGTCAATCACCTGCCGCTAAAGCGTCTAAATCCCCTGGGCACAGCTCGCCAGGGCACAGCTCGGGAGCTGCACTGTGACTACATCCTGCAGGAAGCCCCCTTCCCCCCACAGCAGAGTGGCACAGCGGGAGCGTGCTGGGCCCATAACCCAGAGGTTGACGGATTGAAACCATCCTCTGCTAGTTTGGTTTTTATTACAGCCCTGGAAATAATCCAGCTGCCTGCGTGTGTTCAGAAAAGAAGAACAAATTCTCTCCCTGTTCACCCTTCCACGGTGATTAAAGGAAGGAAGAAAGCCCCAGCAGAGCCCTGCCCCACAGAGTTCCCTCCTGGAAGGCGAGAGCTGGGCAGTGACTAGGGCTCCAGCTCAGGGTTGCCAGGTTTATATAACTTTTGGTGATGCCCAGAACGGGTCCAAGTCCTGCCCCTTCCCCTCCCCGCCCCCCGCATCTCTGCCTAAGGCTCTGGGAGGGAGTTTGGGTACATGAGGTGCCGGTTCTGGGATGGGCAGGGCAGGGGAGGCAGTTTGGATGCAGGAGGGGGTGCATGCTCTGGGAGGGAATTTGGGTGCATGAGGTGCAGGCTCTGGGCTGGGGCAGGGGTTGGGGTGTGGGGGGGCAGTGGCAGACTCAGGGAGGGAGTTCGGGTGTGTGCAGGATCTGGGCTGGGGCAGAGTGTTGGGGTGTAGCACCTTAACTTGGGAAGCTCCTGAAAGTGACCCGCACCCACATCTGGCAGCAACTTCTACATGGAGGAGGCCGGGGGGGATCTCCTGGGGCCACTGCCCACAGGCACCACCCCTGTAGCTCCCATTGCTGCAGTTCCAATGGCAGAGTTGGTGCTTGGGGCAGGGGAAGCGTGTGAGAGACACACCCCACAGGGACGTGCCAGGTGCTTCTGGGAGTGGTGCGCCGTGCAGAGCGAGGGTGGGCAGGAATCCGCTTTAGCCCCACGGTGCTGCCAGTAGTAGTGGCAGGAGCCCCCAGGGCCTTTCTAATCACCCAGGGCCAGCTGATCTGACTTTCTGATAGGGAAGCCACAGGAGTGGTCATGCACCCCTCATGAGCAGTTCTGGGGAGTCTTTTTGGGGCTCCTGGAGTAGGCGGCAGAGAGGTGCAGCCTCACCACCAAGTCTGTTTTCCTGGAGAAGAGAGGGGGCTGCAAGGTGATCTCCCACCTCTGTGCTTTCAGGAGCCTCTGCTCCCCTCTACCATGCTGGAGCCTCCACATTTATTTATTGGCAAATAAAATTTGCAGAATTTGAAAATATTGTGCACAGAATTTTTATTTTTTGGTGCAGAATCTCCTCAGGAGTGAAACTGACTCAGGGAACCTCCTTGGATTGTCACCGCTTGGTGAACCACTCACCACCACACCAATGCACAGAGAGTGCCAAGTCCTGCTGCTATGTGGGGCTGGGGGCTGGGGTCGGGTCACACACATTCAGACTGTTCGCTCCCCCAGCTACAAACCGCTGCTGATTTCCCAGTTAGGACATTAGCCGTTACTGACAAGGTTTGTCCAGGTTCTTTTCTTTATCTCATGCTGCTAGTTAGAAGGATCAGTACTGATTTTGTTTTTCAAAAATACACAACCCCCTAAACCTGCTTTTAGCAATCAGAATAATTTAGTGTCACCTTATTTTTGCCTGCCCCAGTACAAAAGAAGAGGCTTTTGTGGGTTTCCTGACTCAGAGGATGAAAATGACCGTGTGTCGGGCCGCACTGCTGTGAATCGTTGTTGAGTGGAACCCCTTGTTGGCATTGGTAGTGTAGACACGGCCTCAGACTCGGTGCTGGCCAGGGGAAGTATTGCCCCTAGAGACACCCAGGGGTGGTGTGGGATTGTCACAGGTTACTGGGTGGGGGCTCGAGCGGGTTCTGTGTTGTGTTGTTTAAAAGGATCCCCAAGATATTGAACCTGGCCCATGTTGCTGCCACCTCCAACTGGCAGAAGGGTCACAGGAAGAAGCAGGGGGGAGGGGAGGAGCACCAGTGAATTTATACAATTATTCAGTGAGGCAGAGGCCTGGCAGAAGGAACTACCTGTGCAAGCCCCTGGGCAGAGAGGGGATCTGTGATGGCCTCGGCACTGGAGCTACAGCCCAGGGATGGGGCAGGAACTGGAGCGGGGAAGATGTGTGAGCTGGGAACCCCTCTCCCCGGGGGTTTCCCCTGCAGGCCTGTTTCAGGGTCTCTCTTTGCTCTTTCCCTGTGTAACCCAGTGGGGCTCAAACTTTTGGAACTGGTGACCCCTTGCACAAAGCAAGGTGCCGAGTGCGACCCTCCAACATCAATTCAAAACACATTTTTTCATATTTAATGTTATTTGAAATGCTTAATTTATAACCCAATTCTTTAAAATGAGTTTAACTTTTCTCACCACTTTTAAATTCAGCCTAGAACACACGTCGATTGAATTATTGTTATAAGCAGAAAAGGGGTTTTTAAATAGTTACTGTTGAACACTGGGGGTGTGAAGACATTTGTCAATATCACTTTTCACAGCAGACTTTGCTCCATTGCCACCCTCACTGCTGCTGCCTGCAGAGCTGGGCGGTTTGTGACCCCCACATAATAACCTCACCCCCCCCCACGAGGGGCTGTAACCCCCCGTCTGAGAACTCCTGGGCTGCTCCCTTCCCCCTCTGGCTGGGACACTTGACCCCTGTCCCGTTCCCAGGGGGCCCGTGTGCTCCTGGAGCTGGATCGGCCGCTCCTGAGGGGAGCCAGAGCCGGGGGGGGGAGAGGGGATGTCAGTGGGGCCAGCAGCGCTGGGAGCCACAGACACAGGGGGGCAGAGATGGGCTGAGGAGGGGCCGCTTGTGCAGAGTCACTTCCCTGCCAGCCCCCAGTGCTCCCCCCCAGTTCCCCCCATCCTCTGGGGCTGCCTTAATTCAGACAGTCCCTTTCCCGCCATATCCCCAGCACATCAGTGATTGCGATAGCAGGGGGCAGGTTTTCTCTGGGGCACTGAGCTTTGCCAGGGGGTTGGTGGCTCTTTTCTTTCCTCACCCTGGAGTAAACTCAACTTTTTATTCCATCCCTGATGATTCATGGAATAACAACAGCAGCATGAAGAAAGAGGTGGGCACAGCAGGTCTCAGGGGGGGGAGCAGGGAGGTGCAAGTGGTGGGGTGGGCTGGGCTGGGCAGGGGAGGGGACAGAGAGGTGTGGGTGGCAGGCAGGATGGGTGTCACGGATGGGGCAGAGAGGTGTGGGTGGTGGATAGGATGGGTGTCACAGGAGGGGACAGAGATGTGTGGGTGGTGGATAGGATGGTTGTCACAGGAGGGGCAGAGAGGTGTGGGTGGTGGATAGGATGGGTGTCACAGGAGGGGCAGAGAGGTGTGGGTGGTGGATAGGATGGGTGTCACAGGAGGGGCAGAGAGGTGTGGGTGGTGAGCAGGGCAGGTCTCAGGGGAGGGGCAGAGAGGTGTGGGTGGTGGGCAGACCTTGGGCAGAGGGTGTAGAGGCACAAGCAGCAGGTAAGGAGGAGGGAGGAGAGGAGCGAGCAAGAAGTGGACTAACTTCTAGGGAGCTTCCAGCGCTCATGCCCAGCCTCCCGACATGCAAGAGTCATGGGCCACCTGTTCTCTGGGTCTTCACTAACCAAGTCCCTCCCCAAGCTCTGTTGATGGAAGAAGCCCTCCTGTTGACACAGTGCTGTCTGCACATGGGTTAGGTTGATAGAATTGCATTGCTGGGGGGGGGGGGTTAAATTTTTTTACACCCCTGAGTAATGTAGTTAAACCGACCTAATTTTGCAGCATAGACCTGTGCAAAGAATCACACACCCACCTTAGGAGTAAAACTTCACCTGCTCCTCTGCTTTACACAATCCAAACACGAGCAACACTTGTGAGGCCCCAGTGGTGATGGCAGGGAGTCAGGTGTGGGCAGACAGTGTGTTATAGCTACCCACAGGCACGCTGGCTTAAAGCATCTGTTTTGTAAACAGGAGATCCTGGGTTCAACTCCCAGTGGTGCCTGGTTGTTGGGGCACCTGCAATTGGCTACTGTCAGAAGACAAGATTCAGAGCTAGATGGGCCTTTGGTCTAGCCCAGTGTGGTTTTTCTTATGGTTTAAATAACACTCACAGGCACTGACAATAGAGTTACTGAAAGTTTGGGAGTTAGGAGCAGGTAGGTCAGTGGTCCAGTCCCCACACAGATGACCCCCTCCCTATGGGACAGGGGCAGGTCTGAGCTCTCACCCAAATGCTCATTGTGGCTGCCAGAATCTGTGAGCAGCTTGTTTAGTTTACGCCAAAGGTTGAGTCCTGCTTTGTGCACCGTGTGTGAGAATAAAAATCCTAAACCGCCCTTTGAAATAACGAATGCAGCAGGACGTGTTATTGTCCCTGCCCCAAAGCAGACAGACCAATGGAGAAATGCCGTCGAGTCCAAGGTGATACTCCACTGCCATTTTACCTTTTTTCCTGGCTAAACTCCTTCTTATCTGCCCGGCCCAGGCTGTCCTCTGCCTCAGCTGCTGCTCCCGGCCTGCTCTAGAGTCAAACACGCAGGGCTCCCAGGGGAACAGAGGCTGGGACAGGGCAGCAGCCTGGGCTGGGCTGGGAAGATGCTGGGAGTTCTCGTTCCCTGAGAACTGGCCCGGCTCCCTTCTCAACAGCAAACAAATCAATTCCACGTCCTCTCCCCAGAAAAACCAGCCTGGAGCCAAGGGCAGCAGGAGACGATTCCCTCCAGTTTCCACCAAGGCAGGAGAGAACCCAGGGTGTTTCTAGCAGAGCTTGTGGAACTGAGGTGGGGAAACCAGCCTTTAATAACAGGCAGTTCCAGTTTAAGCTAAGTGTTTTTAACAATTTCTACAACATTAAATAACCCTTTAATCGTAGTGTCACCATCCATAACATTGCTTCAGCCTTATAGGTTCCCAAGTGCAAAAGTAAACATCGCTTCAAATCCAAGGGAGTGGAGATCAGTCAGTGTTCAGAGTAATCCCACACAGAAGAACCATGTTGTGGTACATACTGGCTCCATCATGTGGCCATCGCCTTTCCCTCCTCCTTCAGAGTCAGAATGTGATCAGCTCCCACTGAGAGGGTGCAACACCCCTCCCTTGGTCTCTATGCTAGAGCTCCTATCAGCTTGTTGTACCAATATAATAAAAACCAGCAGGATCTTATTAAGAGGGATATGGCAAAGATGCCACATTTATTGTAAATACCATAACAAAACAAAAAACAATGTTTTTCTACTTGTTTCTATTACTACTTATTCCTTATACACACACACATATTCATTCACACAATCATTCATTCAGGTTCTGTATAGATGTTATAGTTACCAGCCTAGATGTTGCTCATGCCAAGTTACTGGCCAGGTATCTTGGTCATGAGGGGCCTATAAAAGCGGCCGCCCAGCCAGGCAGCGGCACAGCTGCGAGCAGCGGCACAGGAGGCAGCAAACAGAGCTGCTAACAGGGGAGTTTGCGTGGGAGTTAGCAGGGGGAGGTGGAAGGGGGCCGCGCCGTGTCCCCTGTGTTACCCTAGGTACAAGCACCGAGCAAGGCCGGGACAGCAGCAGCCATGAGCCAAGCAGCAGAGGACACACCAAGGATGAGAGCATGCAGCAGCTGCGGTATGTACCTGGTTCTAGCGGGGGACCCAGAGCAGTACTATGTATGTATGAAGTGTCGCCTAATAGAGCTGCTGGAGGAAAAGATCCAGGGCCTAGAGCTGCAGGTAGAAACCCTGATAGAGAATAGAAGGGGGTTCGAGCAGCTGATGGAGCAATGGCAGGCAGTAACCGAAGGGGAACGCCCAGGGGCACAGGTGGGAGCAGGGGCTAAGGCCAGTGAGGGGGGACCACCAGACGAGGAGGATGGGCGGTGGAAGCATGTGACTGTGAGAAGCAGGCCAAGGAAAAGGAGAGCCAGTGAGGGGGAAATAGAGCTAAGGAACAGGTTTGAAGGTTTGGAGAATGAGGAAGGGGTAAAGAAGATGGTAGCTGATGGTGGGAGGCCAAGGAAAAAGAGACGAGCGGCCAGTCCCATAGATAGAGGGGAGGAGTCTATGGAGGCAACACCAAGTTTGGGTCAGGGGAGATTACAGGATGGCTTAAGGGGAACCACAAGGGAAGATAGGAATGGAAGGAGCTTGCAACCAGGGGGAACGGGGGATAGGTTAGAGGACCGCACTGTCCCCAGGCAAAGGCAGGTCTACGTGATTGGGGACTCCATACTGAGAAGGTTGGACAGGCCTGTGACCAGGGCCGATCCGGAGAACAGAAGGGTGTGCTGTCTACCGGGCGCTAAAATACGGGATGTGGACCTGAGGTTGAAAAGGATCCTAAGAGGAGCAGGTAAGAACCCTTTGGTCATCCTTCATGTGGGAACGAATGATACTGCTAGATTCTCGCTAGACAGGATCAAGGGAGACTATGCCAGGTTGGGTAAGACGCTTAAGGAAATTGAGGCTCAGGTGATCTTCAGTGGGATCCTACCTGTTCCTAGGGAAGGGCGCCAAAGGGGTGAGAGAATCCTGACGATTAATAGTTGGCTGAGAGAGTGGTGTTACAAGGAGGGCTTTGGGATGTATGGGCACTGGGAGGCTTTTGGGGACAGACAACTGTTCTCACGGGATGGGCTCCACCTAAGTAGGGAAGGAAGTAGACTTCTAGGAGGGAG
Organism: Mauremys mutica; assembly: GCF_020497125.1. Lineage (NCBI taxonomy): Eukaryota > Metazoa > Chordata > Testudines > Geoemydidae > Mauremys > Mauremys mutica. The sequence goes on from NW_025423227.1 coordinate 23,968, forward strand.
GCTGGCTCATCTGATTAAAAGAGCTTTAAACTAGACACTGGGGGGAGACGGTTGGGAGAGGCCCTGGTGCACTCCACGCCAAATTTATACATTGGGAGTGAGAACAAGAAGATAACAACAGATATAGCCAGAGGGGGACAGTTAGGTGTAAGGAAGAGGGGGGGGACAGATACTAGATCGACAGGTCATACTGGTAGTACTGTGTCCCTACCGAGCGGGCTGAGAAGAGTGAGAGGAGCCCAACAGCAAAAGGTAGGATGTTTGTTCACCAATGCGAGAAGCTTAGGTAATAAAATGGAGGAACTGGAGCTCCTGGTCCGAGAATTGAAACCGGATATCGTAGGAATAACCGAAACATGGTGGAACGATAGCCATGACTGGAGTACAGGTATGGAAGGGTATGTGCTGTTTAGAAAAGACCGATGCAAAGGTAAAGGTGGGGGAGTAGCATTGTATATCAATAATGAGGTGAAATGTAATGAAATAACTAGCAATGCAATGGTTAATACGGAGTCTGTGTGGGCAATGGTCACATTCAGGAAGAAAACTACCAGAGCCTCACCCGGGATAGTGATTGGGGTGTGCTATAGACCGCCGGGATCTAGCTTGGAGACGGATAGAGAGCTCTTTAATGTTTTTAAGGAGGTAAACACTAATAGGAACTGCTTGATCATGGGAGACTTTAACTTCCCAGATATAGATTGGGAAACAAATGCTAGTAATAATAATAGGGCTCAGCTTTTCCTAGACGTGATAGCTGATGAATTCCTCCATCAAGTGGTTGCTGAACCGACGAGGGGGGATGCCATTTTAGATCTGATTTTGGTGAGTAATGAGGACCTTGTTGAGGAAATAGTTGTAGGGGACAACCTTGGCTCGAGTGATCACGAGCTAATTCGTTTCAAAATTAATGAGAGGATAATCAATATTGCATCTGAGACTAGGGTTTACGATTTCAAAAGGGCTAACTTTACTAAATTAAGACGACTAGTTAGGGAAGTGGACTGGACCAACATATTTAGGAATCTAAAGGTAGATGACGCCTGGGGTTACTTCAGGTTGAAATTGCAGGAGTTGTCAGAGGCATGTATCCCGAGAAAGGGAAAACGGCTCGTAGGTAGCAGTTTTAGACCGAGCTGGATGACCAAGCGTCTTAGAGGGGTCATTAAGAAAAAACAGAAAGCGTACCGGGAGTGGAAAATGGGAGGGATCAGCAAAGAAGCCTACCTTATTGAGGTCAGAGGGTGTAGGGATGCAGTGAGAAAGGCAAAGCGACGGGTGGAGATGGACCTAGCGAAGGGGATTAAAACCAATAGCAAAAGGTTTTTTAGCCATATAAATAGGAAGAAAACCAAGAAGGAAGAAGTGGGACCGCTTAAAACTTTAAACGGAGTGGAGATTAGGGATAATCTTGGAATGGCACAATATCTGAATGAATATTTTGCCACGGTCTTTAATGAGGCTAAAGAAGGGCTAAGGAATAGTGATAGAGGGACCGATGGGAATGAAGATATGGGGGTAGACATTACGGTATCTGAGGTGGAGGCCAAACTTGAACAGCTTAACGGAAGTAAATCGGGGGGCCCGGATAATCTTCATCCTAGAATATTAAGGGAATTGGCGAGTGATATTGCTAGCCCGTTAGCGATGATTTTTAATAAATCTCTAAATTCGGGGATTGTACCGTTGGACTGGAGATTAGCTAATGTAGTTCCTATATTCAAGAAGGGGAAAAAAAGTGACCCGGGTAACTACAGGCCTGTTAGTTTAACATCTGTAGTATGCAAAGTAATGGAAAAAATTTTGAAAGAGAGAGTGGTTAAGGAGCAGGAGGCCGATGACAACTGGGATAGATTACAGCATGGATTTACGAAAGGTAGATCGTGCCAAACCAATCTGATCTCCTTCTTTGAGAAAGTAACAGATTTTTTAGACAAGGGAAATGCGGTGGATCTAATATATCTGGATTTCAGTAAGGCGTTTGATACGGTACCGCATGAGGAATTATTGGTTAAATTGGAAAAGATGGGGATCGAAATGAAAATCCAGAGGTGGATAAGGAGTTGGTTAAAGGGGAGACTGCAGAGGGTAGTACTGAAAGGGGAACTGTCGGGTTGGAGGGGGGTTACCAGTGGGGTTCCTCAAGGTTCGGTTTTGGGTCCTATTTTATTCAATCTATTTATTGCTGACCTGGGAACCAAGAGTAGGAGTGGGCTGATAAAGTTTGCGGACGACACCAAGTTGGGAGGTATTGCCAATTCGGAGAAGGATCGGGATATCCTCCAGGGAGATTTGGATGACCTTGTAAACTGGAGTATTAGTAACAGGATGAAATTCAATAGTGAGAAGTGTAAGGTTATGCATTTAGGGATGACTAACAAGAATTTTAGTTATAAGCTGGGGACGCACCAGTTGGAAGTAACGGAGGAGGAGAAGGACCTGGGAGTCCTGGTTGATCGTAGGATGACTATGAGTAGGCAATGTGATGTGGCCGTTAAAAAAGCTAATGCGGTCTTGGGTTGCATTAGGCGGGGTATTTCTAGTAGGGATAAGGAAGTGCTAGTCCCGTTATATAAGGCGTTGGTGAGACCTCATTTGGAGTATTGTGTGCAGTTTTGGTCTCCCATGTTTAAGAAGGATGAGTTAAAACTGGAACGGGTACAAAGAAGGGCCACTAGAATGATCCGAGGAATGGAAGGCCTGTCGTATGACAGGAGACTTGAGGAGCTCGGTTTGTTTTCCTTAACCAAAAGAAGGATAAGGGGAGATATGATTGCACTCTTTAAATATATCAGAGGGATAAATACCAGGGAAGGAGAGGAATTATTTCAGCTCAGTGCTAATGTAGACACGAGGACAAACGGATATAAATTGTCAGTCAGGAAATTTAGGCTTGAAATTAGACGAAGGTTTCTAACTATCAGGGGAGTGCAATACTGGAACAGCCTACCGAGGGAAACAGTAGGGGCGAAGGACCTCCATGACTTTAAGATTAAGCTAGATAAGTTTATGGAGGAGATGGTATAATAGGATAACGGGCTTAGTCAATAGGTCAATTAAGTGCCAAACTGGTACTTAATTGGGTCAAATTGGGTCAATGATATGATATTCTTAACCTCTTTCAGAGGGTATGGCTGGAGAGTCTTGCCCGCATGCTCGGGGTTCAGCTGACCGCCATATTTGGGGTCGGGAAGGAATTTTCCTCCAGGGCAGATTGGCAGTGTCCCTGGAGGTTTTTCGCCTTCCTCCGAAGCATGGGGCAGGGGTCGCTTGCTAAAAGAGTGGGTAGATCGGCTAATGTGGCCTGCATCTTGCAGGAGGTCAGACTAGATGATCATAATGGTCCCTTCTGATCTTGAATTCTATGATTCTATGATTCTATGATGCTCCTGGAGGTTGGTATCAGAACCATAGACTCAAAGTCCTTATTCTTTAGAGTCCAGTTTTATAGGGATTTTTCCCTATGTTAGTTCATAGGAGTTGCTCCATTCTGCTGTTGCTAAATTAATCAGCAGGTGGCTGGCTCCATGTTGTCAGATGCTTTGTTTTTCCTTCCTTTGAGGTGTGGTGGGTGGATTCCAGTTTGCCCTCCGGGGGTCATCTGGTTGATCCCACTTGACACCTTTTTCAGCCGACACTGAATTCTTCAGGCTGGTGACTCCCTAACCATTCAGTCACATACATTCTCTATCTTAATCACATCTATTTCACTGTTTCTTTACTTTTTGGGGTGTTACCAATTTATGTGAGACTCCCTGTATTTTAACAATCAAAGATAAAGTGAGATGAAAACTTACAGAGGGTGGGGGTCTCTATCTATACACTATAACAGCTACTGTTTTGGCTTACTTAGAGATAATTAATGTTTAACAAGTTTTATACAAAGTATTTCTTTGAGCAGGCTTCACACAGACACAGCTGGTGGCTTGCAGGTTAGAATCACAAATTTACTTTTAACATAAACCTTTAGTTATGAGGCATCAATTAACAATAAGTCATTTTTCATATAAACCATGTCTAATATAAACCTTCTTTAATATCCCTACAAGCTCAGTGTCCTTCCCGCAAGAGTGGGCTGCTGAGAGGGTTGCGATGGGGTAAATGAAGGCAGAGGACGATTGTTCCTGATGGGTTTTCTTTGTGTGTCTCTGTGATCCTGCTGGAGGAAGCTGAAGCATCATTTGTGTTTGTTTCAGTGTCTTGGGTTGGGCTGAGGTTGTGACCCTGAGTACAGGGATTCCTGCGCTTTCTGCTCTTAGCCCCTCAGGGAATGGACAATGAGCAACTTCAGAAAGTGGATAGAAAGTAGCCTAAGAAAGTGTAACATAAATGAGAAGAAAAATAACATTATCACCTCCCTGGTGGTCTAGTGGTTAAGATTTGGCATTTTCACTGCCACGGCTGGGTTCAATTCCCAGTCAGGGAAAAGTGACTTTAAACCAAAACTGCTTCAGTTTTTCACTTACAACATAAACAAATCCATGGTATTTTCCTGATTCCCCTTTCTTCCCAGTGTCTCCATGGCAGGGCTGGTTCCAGGCACCAGCGCAGCAAGCAGGTCCCTGGGGCAGTCAATGGAAAGGGGAGGCTTCAGCAGCAATTCATCCCTCTCAGAGCGAAGGACTTGAGGCCAAAAGCAGCAGAGGTAGAACTGCAGCTTTTTTATTTTTTTTTCCACTTGGGGTGGCAAAAACACTGGAACTGGCCCTGCTCCATGGAAGAGACTTTGTTAAATCCCAGATGAGTGGGGTTAAATCAGTTCTCAGCCTGAGTCCTTTGCTCTTACTTCCGAGAAAATTGGCCCTCCATGGGGCCATTTCCCGCCTCTCTTTCCTAGGGAAGCACAATTTTCTTTGCACAGACACAGGAACAGCAAGATCTTTCTCTGTCCCTTGTGCAAAGCAGGGGGCCAAATTCCATGGAAACAATGGACAAGCAGGGGGCCCTGGGCACATCCAGCCCTGGCCGTGAGATGTTCCCTCCCCTCTTTCTTTATGCCCCTGTTGTTATTTCATGGATTGTCTGGGATGGGGGAAAAGCTGAGTTCACTGCAGGTGGAGGGGAAAAAGGACCCTGAAAATCTCAGGCCCCAACCCCTGCTACCAGGATCACTGAGCTGCTGGGAATCTGCATGGGAAAGGGACGGTGTGAATTGTCAAGGTGGGGAATGAATAACAATCTACAACTAGATCCACCTCATTAATCACTGACACAGGCTAATCCTGCTGCTGATAGAAGGGAAACTGGGAGTGATTCTTTGCTGTTCAGCCATGGAAACAGTGACCCAATTGCACCGCAGTGAATGTGCTGGGGAAAGCTGGACTTCACAGGCAGGTGGAAAAAGCAGATCCTAGACACACCTGGAGCTCCCCACAGCACTTCTGCCACCGGGGTCAGGTGTTGAGTGACTCACAGCGCCCCTCCCTTCCCATTACCTTCCAGTAGGGGGTGGCAGCACCCCTCACCCAATGCAGGGGAGAGGCCTGATTGTATCTCTGCACCCTGAGTCCAGGGCACCCACTCTCTCTGCCCCACACATCAAATCTGGCCCTGCTGCAAAGTGACCCTAAGAACCAGCAATCTCCAGGACAGCAGGTTTGGCCCTCAGAGTAGGGAATGTGTTCCCCATGCTGCTCTTAGGCCACTGGATGCTCTGGAAACAAGAGGGCTCTGAGTGTAACCCAGGGGTCAGCAACCTTTCAGAAGTGCTGTGCCGAGTCTTCATTTATTCATTCCAATTCAAGGTTCCGCATGCCAGTCATACATTTTAATGTTTTTAGAAGGTCTCTTTCTATAAGTCTATAATATATAACCAACTATTGTTGTATGTAAAGTAAATAAGGTTTTTTAAAATGTTTAAGAAGCTTCATTTAAAATTAAATTAAAATGCAGAGCCCCCAAGACTGGTGGCCAGGACCTGGGCAGTGTGAGTGCCACTGAAAATCAGCTCATGTGCCACCTTCGGCACACGTGCCATAGGTTGCCTACCCCTGGTGTAACCCGTAACAAGTAAAGACTCTCCGGGGATGTAGCTCAGTGGTAGAGCACATGCTTTGCACGTATGAGATCCTGGGTTCAATCCCCACCATCTCCAGGTTGATTTTTTCACCCTGCTGCTTTGCTCACGCCCAGAGGGGATGTGGCCCAGCAGTCTCCCTGCAGGAGTTTCAATCCTGCTCAGTGAGGGGCAAGTGCCAATTGCATGGAAGGTCGGGGGCGGTTTCTGCTCCTAAGTCACCTCGGTACATGTAAGATTCCCACCCGCTGTGCTGCTTGGGACAAGGGTAGATGAGAAGGGCGAATCCTCCAGCACTGGAGGGAAAGGTCCCATCTGCACAGACTGAGAGGCAAGGAAACAGAGGGGCAGTCAGTGCTCAGAGAGGAGGGAGGTCAGTGATGTACACCCAGCAGGGGACACTGTCTTTTTGAGGCGAGTGCAGCTGGCTTGGGATGGTTCTGACTGTTAGCCAAAAGGGCTCGTTTCCCCCTGGAGGTTACCTAATTACCCCAAGGAGGCACGGAGGATCAGAGAGACGAGTACCACACCCTTTATTGATCGGTCAGCTGAGCGGGTGCCCTCATCTCGGCTAGTGCCAGAGAAAGAGACACACCCCACAAGCCCGAACGGGCCTTCTTATAATCAGTAACAAACAACTTAGCCTACGTTCGTCTACGTCATTTGGTTGACCTGTAGAACCTGTACATGTATCTATTAGGGGATAATTGGGTACGCAGGATACATATATCATTTTGTGGGGGAAACAAGATACATCTGTTGAGGATACATTTGTCATTCTGACGGGGACACAAGATACATCCGTTGACCCTTTGTACTAGATACTTTGGATGCATACATGGAAAAACAGCTGCATACACTTGAGGAGCCAAAATGGCTGATAAGCTATCCAAACAAGCTAATAAGCAATTAGCTGACATAGGTAGATGTACGTCCCTTGTTCCTGTTAGGTCGATTAAAGTTTCAGGCCTACTACAGAAAAGCTTCATTGACACTGGTTTTCACCAACACTGACGATGGATAGAAAAAAGGCTGGAGTCAATGACAGACGAGACCACAGAAGGGGAAGGGGAATGGCAGCCCCACAGAAGGTCCTGGGTGTTCAGATGCCCCAGTTATTGCACCCTGGCCTGTCACAGAGAGAGAAAAGACACCGAGGGACCCAGCCCCCCTGCAGTGATCCCATGGACAAGAACCTGGCTGGGAGTGGGGTGAAGGTTCCCTCTGGGCAAAGGGGAGCTGAAATCCCTCCGTGTCCTGGAATTTAAGCAATGGAAGCTTCAAACCCTGCACGGATGTGGGCTGAGGTGCATCAGCAGAAGGTTGGGCTGGACAGGGGCGGCAGGTTTGTATAATTTTTGGTGGTGCCCAGAATGGGACCAAGTCCTGCCCCACCCCCGCACCCCCACACAGGGCCAGCTTTAGGCCGATTCTCCTGATTCCCCTTAATCGGGCCCCACCCCTAAGAGGGCCCCATGCCCAAGCCCTGGTACTGCGTACTGGCAAGGTCTGGTGCGCTGTACCAGGGTGGCCCGGCTTCCTCAGGGGGCAATTTAAAGGGCCTGGGGCTCCCAGCAGGGGCTGGGGTAGGGCGGTTTTGGGTGCTGGGGGCTATTTAAAAAGTCCAGGGTTCCCATTGCTTCTACCGCCCCGGCCCTTTAAATAGCCCCCAGAGCCCCGCAGCTTCCCCAGGGCTCCCTCAGCTATTTACAGGGCCGGGGCAGTGGAAGCAGGGGAGCCCCAGGCCATTTAAATAGCCCCCAAGCCCCGGGCTGCTGCTGCTACCCCAGTGCTGAGGGGGGAGGGGGCACTTACCATACAGGGTGGGCTGTACCCCCTGTACCCGCACCCCCTGCCCTGCCTGCACCAGTCCCTGCCTCCAGCCAGCCCCACACCTCCTGCCCACAGCCAGCCCCACACCAGCCAGCCCTGCACCCCCTGCCCTGCCTCCAGCCCCTCACCCCCTGCCCTGCCTGCACCAGCCCGCCCCACACCTCCTGCCCACAGCAAGCCCATCTCCAGCCAGCCCTGCACCCCCTGCCCTGCCTGCACCAGCCCCTCACCCACTGCCCTCACGCCCTGCCCTGCCTGCACCAGCCCCTGCCTCCAGCCAGCCCCACACCCCCTGCCCACAGCCAGCCCATCTCCAGCCAGCCCCACACCCCCTGCCCTGCCTGTACCAGCCCCTGCCTCCAGCCAGCCCCACACCCCCTGCCCTGAGGGGGGAGGGGGCACTTACCATACAGGGTGGGCTGTACCCCCTGTACCCGCACCCCCTGCCCTGCCTGCACCAGTTCCTGCCTCCAGCCAGCCCCACACCTCCTGCCCACAGCCAGCCCCACACCAGCCAGCCCTGCACCCCCTGCCCTGCCTCCAGCCCCTCACCCCCTGCCCTGCCTGCACCAGCCCGCCCCACACCTCCTGCCCACAGCAAGCCCATCTCCAGCCAGCCCTGCACCCCCTGCCCTGCCTGCACCAGCCCCTCACCCACTGCCCTCACGCCCTGCCCTGCCTGCACCAGCCCCTGCCTCCAGCCAGCCCCACACCCCCTGCCCACAGCCAGCCCATCTCCAGCCAGCCCCACACCCCCTGCCCTGCCTGTACCAGCCCCTGCCTCCAGCCAGCCCCACACCCCCTGCCCACAGCCAGCCCCTGCTGCACACCCTGCCTGCACCAGCCCCACACCCCCTGCAGCCAGCCCTGCACCCCTTGCAGCCAGCCCTGCACCCTGTCTCCAGCCAACCCCTGTCGTACCCCCTGCGGCCCTGCCTGAAGCCAGCCAGCTCCCCACACCCCCCTGCTCGCACCAGCCCTACACCACTGGCCCTGCACCTCCTGCCCTGCCTGCAACCAGCCCCACACCTCCTGCCCTGTCTCCAGCCAACCCCTGCTGCACCCCCCTGCCTGAAGCCAGCCAGTCCCACACACCCCATCTCCAGCCAGCCCTGAACCCCTTGCCCTGCCTGCAGCCAGACCCTACCTCCAGTCAGCTCCTGCCCTGCCTCCAGCCAGCCCCATGTCCACTGATGCCCTGCAGTTCCCAGGGCAGTAACCCTGCACACCTGCTTCAATGAGGGGGGCAGGGAGCAGCTGGAACCCACACATGTGTACACCGTAGGGTGACCAGACAGCAAGTGTGAAAAATCGGGACGGGGGTGGGGGTTATTAGGATCCTATATAAGAAAAAGTCCCAAAAATTGGGACTGTCCCTATAAAATCAGGACATCTGGTCACACTAGCACACCCCCAGGGAGTGGCAGGGACCCACACATGTAAAACGGAATTCGTTTCTAGTTCAGGCCCATCTTTTTAAAAAAGAACTTTAGGTAGGGTTAACATACACCCGTATTTTCCTGGACATGTCAGGCTTTTTGGTTCTTAAATCACTGTCTGGGAGGAATTTTTAAAATTTAAAAATTCCTCCTGGGAAAATACGGACGCATGGTAACGCTATTGGTACAAAAAATACATACTGTGGCACATCCCTTAAATCAGAACTTTTTATAGGGAACCGGTTCCTAAGGAATGAAAGTCTTTTTTATATATACATATATATATCTATATAAATTTTTAGTTATCCCTGCTGGGGCCCGGCTGAAAATGACTGCCCAGAGTTCGAGAACTGTCCCTGTTCTCATTGGACAGATGGGGAGAAGCCTGAAGTACAAAGAAGGGACGTGACCTTCCCAAGGGCCTACACAGCAAGGTGGTGGCAGAGCCAGAAAGAGAAGCCAACAGTCCTGACTCCTGTTCTAATGGACAAAAAAAAAAAACCCAGAGAAAGGGATAGAGCCCAGGAATCGAGATGGTGGGGAAATTTAATTGAAACCATTTCTGTCAGAAAATCCCCTTCAGACTAAACCAGTTTGTTTCTGGAAATCAAAACAAGTGAGATGAAAGTTCTTGGCAAAAATATTTTGTTGCAAAACAAAAGCATCTCCTGTTTGTCACAGTGTGTTAAATTGTCTCCTCGCACACAAAGAGGAGACACTTAGATCTCAAACATTAGATAAGATGCTTCAGTCTGAGCTAAGTAATTGCTGCTCTTAACAATTTCAAAATAAAAAGATACAAATAAAATAGACTATTTCAGCTATTCTATTATGTCATAATCTGCTCTGAGTAAACGTGATAGGACACCGCATATTATGCACTACTCCTAGTGACACTTTCCAATGGATCCCCACCCACAGTGAGGTAGGTAGGAGAGGATCATTATTATCCCTACTTGAAAGAGGAAGAAGCTAAGGCTGAGAAAGGAGAATTGACTTGTCTTAGGTCACACAGCCAGTCAGTGGCAGAGTTGGGAATAGGACCCAAGAGCCCTGATTTTCAAACTAACCATTGGATCTTGAATTTCAGACACTGAATGACCTGAATAAAGTGCTCTCAGATGAGCTCCAGACCAACAACAGTGCACAATAAATATTCAGCAAGTACTTGAGGAGAACTGCAATGTTAGAGAGAATCATGAACTGCTCAGAGACAATTAATGCAGAGGAGCAGCAAAATTCATCAAACATATGAGTGGTTCTGACTTATTTCCTTGGGCTTAAAAGAGAACAACAAGGACCTGAGTCTCCTCCCTGTCAATAACCCCCTGCTCAGCCAATCAGGTTAGAGACTGAGGACAGGAGGCTGAGGGTTCTCGCCCAAAGGATGGCCCAGGTCACCGGTGGGAATCACTGCCCAAGCACTATTTCAGCCCCACATTTTCGGGTGGACCTCCCACAGTGGGAGCTGCAGAGCATTCCCCTGAGACACATATGCACACCCCTCCTGGTGCTGGGAGGGGAACAGGAGAAAGGACAAAAGAAGCAAGAGACAAAGAGAAAGGAGGAAGGGATGGATGGAGGAAAAGGTGAAACCAAAAGGACAAACCCTAATGACCCCAGTGATTCTAAGGGACAAAATCCCAGGTGCGCAATAAAATTCTGCCTCTTTAAGCTCGTGTTTTCCATGCCTAGAATTCAACTGTCACCAGATGGATCAGACTGAACAGGTTTCAAACCCCGAGGAGGCTCTTAACTTCTAAACAGGGATGGCTGTTTTCTAGTAAAATCAGGCAAAGGGAAGGAGAAAACTCGAAAGAGGTTCCTCCTGGCGCTCACGTACATGAACCCGAATACTCTCTCAGTCCTCAAAGAGAGACCTCGAGGAGGAGACTTGCTGAAGCAAAGCCACAGGGGCCTCTGAGGTTTCCCTGACCCCTCGCCCCTGTCCTTTCTGGCTGATGTCAGCATCTCTCTGTGAGGTCACCACCTCCACACCACCTTTGACCAATAGTCTGAGGTCCTGCAAAAAGCCTTTGTGATGTCACTGCCACACCCCTCCCTTGCTGTGCTAATGTCCTGCCCCTGCACATGCACTTTGGAGTTTTGAGCTACTCCCTGTGGATCACCCCACTCAAGGAGCGTTTGTTCTAGGAAGCAAGCCGGCTAGACAAGAAAACATCAGACGCTGCTCCCAATGCTACACTCAGTTTTTCAGAAATTAGTCGACTTTATGGCCAGAAGAGACCATTAGAGCATCTAATCTGACCCCCTGCATATCACAGGCCTCCTGTATGACACCAGAGCTACTTTTGGGGCAAACACATTCCAGAAAGGCATCTAGTCTCCATTAAATGACATCAGGAGATGGAGAATCCACCACTTTCCTTGGTAGCTTGTTCCTGTGGTGAATCATCCTCGCTGTTGAATATTTGTGTCTTATTTGTAATATGAATTTGTCTCTTTTCACCTTCCAGCCACTGGGTCTTGTTATGCCTTTCTCTGCGAGATTAAAGAGTCCTTTAATACACAACCTTTTCTCTCCATTAAGGCCCTTCAACACTTCAATGAAGTCACCTTTCAATCTTCTTTTGATAAGCTAAAAAGGTTGAGCTTGTTCAATAGCTCACTAGAAGGCATTTTTTCTAGCCCTCAGAACATTTGTCATCAAACTCCTGAACTGCAGCTGGATGTGGTTCTTGTTCTTCTGCAGAGCATAACTCCTGGAGAAGAGGGATCTGCAAATGTACATTTGTATGATACCTTTGTTTAATTGATGAAAACATAAACTAGACACTTAGAGGACTGGAACTGATTTCAGCTGATGGACAGCTTTGCTAGGTTTTTATGCATTTGGACAGCGAAATGTTGAGCGTTTACATTCATATCAAACACCCCCGTATAGTGGAGCTCCTGAACATAATGGAGAATGGAAATGAAAATGTTTTCCTTTTTTTAAAAAAAAAGAAAAAATGTTATAAGAGGACACTGGGGTTTGAACCAAAGAGCACTTAAGCTGTAGTTAAGCACTCTAGCACTGAGCTCTACCCCCATGACAACAGGAATATGGAATCATGATCTCCACAACTTTGAAGGACAGACCCTGCTTCATTGAGGTCCTTTGCCATTCCCAGTCCACAAGTGGTTTAAAAAATGGGGTTTGATTAAACTTCTTAAATGTGGTAAACACCACAGCTTGCACACCCACCGATATAGCTTCTCCCACTGACATAGCTGCCACCTCTTGGGGAAGTGGATTAACTGCACCCACAGGAAAACTCTCTCCCATCAGCATAGAGCAGTGGTTCTCAAGCTGTGAGTCAGGACCCCCAAAGTGGGTCATAACCCTGTTTTAATGGGGTCACCAGGGCTGGCATTAGACTTGTTGGGGCCTGGGGCTGAAGCCAAACATCTGAGCCCCACCACCCAGGGCTGAATCCCTCAAGTTCTGGTTTTGCCCTCCCCTAACTGGGGCAGGGCTCAGGCTTTGTCTCCCCTGCCTCTGCTCAGTGTGGAGGGGCTTGGTCCCTCTTTCCAGGGCCATGTAGTAAGGTGGGTTTTTTTGGCAGAAGGGGGTTGCAGTGAAAGGAAGTTTGAGAAACCCTGGCATAGAGCCTCTGAGTATGTCTAGACTTGGCTCCCTGGGGCACTGTGGGTGATCAGACACTGAAAGTACAGCCATAGAGACACCATACACCAGCCTTGCCTACCAGGCAAGAATCAAACCTCCACAGAAAGACGCCCGTTGCTTTCTAACCCATCTCCCTCCGCCACCACCGCTTAGCAAAGGGGCTTTTCTACACGATGGTTCTGGTCTCACTGAAGGGTCATTTCCAATTGTTTGCTCAGACCAGCATTAGGGAAAATGGTGCCCTGGGCAAAGCTTGTACTTTGGCACTTCCCCGTTGCCCCTGGACGATCCCCACTCCCCCTTTACTGCTAGCTCCTGCACTCCCAACCCTTGCACCTCCTTCACCCCTAACTCCTGCCCCTCCTGTGCCCCCTTTGCCCTTAACTCCCTGGGCCACCAGCCATTGCCCCTCTCCTGCAGCCCCTTCACATGGTTCCAGTGCTGGGGGCCCACACTTGTTCTCCCTTTCCCTGGGCTTTGGCATCACTAGCCCCTGCTTAGCGAGTACGGTTCAGTGGTTCCCAAAATGTGGGGCATGACTCCTAGGGGGACACAGAGGAACAGTCATGGGGGCACCTCAGGGCCTGAGCCAGCCCCCATGGAGGGCAGGGAGGTAGCACCACTCAGCCCCACTCTGTCCCAGCTCTTCCCCAACCCCACCCTCAGCCTGGGCCTCTGGCTCCCAGCTCGGCCTCGACCCCCTAACCCCTGTCTGCACCCCTCTCCCCAGCAAGCAACAGCCCCACTCCCAGCCCCGGTTCTTGACCGCGGCTTCCGAGGGGCCACAGCCATGGCTAAGAGGGCACAGTGTGAAATGTTTGGGGACCACTGGTTTAGGGTGACGTTCTCAATCACTTCTACAAAGTCCAATAAAAGCTATTCCTCACCCACCGACCCCTCTATCAGGACGGACTAGGTATGTTCTGCTGCCCTTCACTCATGCAGGAAAGATAATAACATTTCATTCCACTCAATCCTAAAGTGATTTCTAACCCGCCACCAGCCAAAACTGGTCATTTTGGGACAGTGGCCCCATCATGCTGCATAGCTAGGCAGAGTAGGTGTCTATGCAAACACGGTCTGTTTCTGAAGTCTTTCCCCCAGCTCCTCACTAGATGTGAGGGGGGAGCTCATTCAGCCCCTGCTTCTGCTTAGTGTTTAGAAACTCCTTATTGTCCCTATCTCTGCTGGCCTTAGATTTCTCCTCCTGTCTCTCTTGTTTACAAAACAGCTGTTTTAAACCAGCTAAGCCATGGTACCTGCTATTACTTAAAGCAGTGTGTTTGCTCATATCTGACTTTCTGCCAATCCCCACTGAGTCCTGACAAGTGTTGCTTGTGTTTGGCTTCTGTAAAGCAGAGGAGCAGGTGAAGTTTTGCTCCCAAGGTGTGTGTATGATTCTTTGGACAGGTCTAGACTATGAAATTAGGTTGGTGTAATTACATTACTTAGGCTGGCAATGCAGTTCTATCAACCTAATCCCGGTGTAGATAGTGGCTCAGCTGTCAGAACTTTCTGGAGCTATGAAAGGGGAGGGGCCCAGCCTCTGTAGGAGGAATGCAGGGCAGGCGAGGTCACGGCAGGCATTGTGGGATACTGGTGGAGGCCAGTTATGGTGATATAATGACCAGCAGCATTTACACTGACAATTTGTCACTTCAAGTTTGCTGCACAAAGCTCTAGGCCTCTCGTCAATGTGGTTTTATTTTGTCACCAAAACAGGGCAATTTTGTCGCCAGACGTGGTATTGCTGTGTGTGCACCAGCCAAAATCTGCCGACCGAGGGAGCGTTGTGTGTTTTTCACACACCTGAGCAATATAATGATGCTGAAATAACTTTGTAGTGCAGACCTGGCCAAAGATTTACACACACACACACACACACCTTGCAAGGAAAACCTCACCTGCTCCTCTGCTTTGCAGAATCCAACACAAGCAAAGCTTCTCAGGCCCCAGTGGGGATGGCAGGGAGTCAGGTGTGGGCAGACACTGTGTTTTAACTACAGGCAGGCACCATGGCTTAGCCGGCTAAAGCACCTGTCTTGTAAACAGTATCAGAGGGGTAGCTGTGTTAGTCTGGTTCTGTAGAAGCAGCAAAGAATCCTGTGGCACCTTATAGACTAACAGACGTTTTGCAGCATGAGCTTTCGTGGGTGAATACCCACTTCTTCGGATGCAAGGCTTGCATCCGAAGAAGTGGGTATTCACCCACGAAAGCTCATGCTGTAAAACGTCTGTTAGTCTATAAGGTGCCACAGGATTCTTTGCTGCTCCTGTCTTGTAAACAGAAGATCCTGAGTTCAACTCCCAGTGGTGCCTTGTTGATTAATTTTGGGGCACCTGGTATTTGCTACTGTCAGAGGATAAAACACAGAGCTACATGGGCCTTTGGTCCAGCCCAGTGTGGATGTTTAAATTACACTCACAGGCACTGATAACAGAGTTACTGAAAGTTTGGGAGTTAAGAGCTGATAGGTCAGTGTTCCAGCCTGTCACAGATGACCCCCGTCCCTCTGGGACAGGGGCAGGTCTGGGATCTCACACCAAATGGCTCATTGTGGCTGCCAGAATCTGTGAGCGGCTCGTTTAGTTTACAACGAGGGTTGAGTCCTGCTTTGTGCACTGTGTGTGAGAATGAAAATCCTAAACCGCCCTTTGAAATAACGAATGCAGCAGGACGTGTTATTGTCCCTGCCCCAAAGCAGACAGACCAATGGAGAAATGCCATTGAGTCCAGGGTAATACTCCACTGCCATTTTACCTTGTTTGCTTGCTAAACTCCCTCCCAACCTTGAGGGCTCCCAGAGCCTAATACTGAGCTTGAGCTGAAATGTCTACAGTGCAAATTTACCACCCCAGGGCCCTAGCCTGGAAGCCTGCACTGGCACGGGACAGCTGTGGGTGTTTCATTGCAGTGTGACCATAGCCCCAGCCCACTCAGCTTTGGTACCCATGTCCCCTGCCTAGCAAGTGCTATTGAATTGAGGGTGAGTCCCTCAATCGGGGTCTGCCAAGCACAGTTGTGCTGCCCTCGATTCACACAACAAGGATAACAACCCTTTATTACTCCTGCCCCTGTAACATGGAGACTGGGAATCCAACACCAGCCACAAGTGATCATTTCGGCAAGCAACCCAACCTATTTCCAACATACTGTAAAATCCACATGCAGACTCATACAGGAAACCTTGCAAGAAAATCTTCCTGAGGGGATCTGAAGCACCTGCTGCTGGAGGGAAGGAGGGGGCTGTGGGTTGGGATTGAGGAGCAGCGTGAGGAGAAGGGGCCTGTGGGTTGGGATTGAGGGGCACTGGGAATAGGAGGGGGCTGTGGGTTGGGACAGAGGAGAAGGGTGAAGAGGAGCAGGCTCTGGTTGGGAGTGAGGAGCAGTGAGCATAGGAGGGACTGAGGGTTGGGTCTGAGGGGCACTGGGAAAAGAGGGGACATGGGTTTAGGCTGAAGAGCATCTTCGTTTGGGGATCCAGCAGAACAGGGGAAGGCAGCAGGTGATTCTAATTCCTTTAGGGATATTCTGTGTGTGTGTGTGTGTGTGTGTGTGTGTGTGTGTGTGTGTGTGTGTGTGTGTGTGCAGGGGAGGAACGTGCTATATGCCCAGAGGCTTTATTCCTCCAGGCTGCAAGGACAGAGGGGCTGTCAGGAAGTTGCTCCTTCAAACCTACACACAAAAAGGCCCTTCTGAGGAAAGGGAAAATCCTGAAGAGAAAAAGTAACATCAAAGAGGATGTGAGAAAGAC
>NW_025423228.1:0-51201 GCF_020497125.1 Mauremys mutica
ATTACTGCAGTACATCACTTATTTCAGCTAGGATGAAAATATTGCATGGGCTTGCGAGATATAGATATAGATATATACAGAAGAAACAGAGGGATCAGTGATTTCTGTACTGTAGTATCTTTTTTTCGGCAACATGGGATGTCACTTTTAAAAACACACAGATTTTCATATGGAAATTTGAGCACACATCAGCACAGAAACAATCCTCGTAGCCACCTGTCGTACGCTGTATATTCTTATTACCATGCTTAAAAGTATTTACTATGCTCTGTTTTTTCTATGATAGTGTTTTAGCTTGGTCCATTACTTAAGTTCATCTGGTAAGCCACACCATTCTTAATGTGTATTCCGCTAGGTTGGTGAGACGGCCTGCTATGTTTAAGGCTAACAACTGTGATTTGGGTAGATGGCTGTGACAGTGATTAAGAAATACACATACATAATGCATATAGTAAAACTCAAATTGAATGTTAATCATTAGCACGCCACGCTCCTCTAACTGCATAGTGTGTATCATATATGGCATCCGATACTCTCCTTTTTAATTGAAACCATAGTGTATCTGATTCTGCATGGCCATTGATAATAGCAAAAGTTTACCAGAGAACTTAATAAGGCCCATCTGGCTATGACGCTGAATGAGACTCACAGAGGTCGTGCCCCAGCAGGGTGGCAAACCATCACATGCTCCAGAGATATCTGAGATCCAATGTCACCACTGCTGAAGATCACATACGTTGAGCACTAATCAGGCGGGTGAGTAACTTGGGCGGATAAGGTAAGGACTATATAAAACTTCAACATGGTGTGGAAGGCTCAGAATAAATTCAATTATTTTTCCTTTGAAATGATACTGTACTTCGTGTATTGTGAGCGGCTGCAATTTGAGCCCCGTACGGGTATGCGGAAGGGTTAACTGCGACACTGTGAGGCCTGAGGAAGCATTGCCCCTCCAATATATCTACTGGGCATGCTACAAATGCGATGCAGCATAAAAGGGAGCAGCTCAAGCTCAGCGGTGCTTAGGGCTGAACGATGGAGAGGAAGGAGGTCTGCTGCGGGCTGTAGCCAATGAATCAAGCGAAGCCACGAGGCTTTGTGGTTGACGGAGCTGCCAGACCCTGGCAGACACCAGGGCTACCCACTGAGGTTCCCGTCAGAGTTCCAGGAGTCACGGGACACAGTGCTCGCCCGGGGAACCCAGAGAACCAGCTGGTAACACCCAGGGTACCGTGTACAGCAGCGGAGAACACACGAATGAGGAAGCAGCCCAGGGGAAACAAATATGTGGGCCAAGTGGGTGAACTAGAATACTGAGTCAGTGTGTTTCAGTTAGACCCACACATCACACACACACTGAATATCAATGGCATGGGCTCCCTGCCACTACCATGGCACGGGGCTGTGGCGTAGCCGGTTGGAGTTGGGATACGGACTGGACTGACCCCTACCCGAGAGCTGCTGCTACTCCTCTCCTGTGTTGGGTTTGGCACCCTTCCCTGACTGAGGCCACTTGGCCACAAGGCCTTAGTGCGATGCAAGACAGGGGGTGAATTCATTGACTATTCGTCAACTAGTGGCGCACAAGCGGAGAGCTCTTATTGCCATGTGCGGGACGGGGGATGAATCCAATGGACTTTGAGCACTATGCCATACGTTGCCCCTGCAAACTGGGCGAGGTGTCTAATAGACTTTTGGCCTGAGGCCCTACTGCCCTACGAAGAGGGGAACTAGAGGTGTTTGGGTGAACTTATTGTCTGTGGCCACTGTGCCGCACTGCTCTGACTAACAGGGACGAATAAAGGGACCTGTAGTCCCCAGGTCATGAGGCCCACAGTGAACTGGGGAAAAATCCATGGACCGTGGACCACTAGGCCTTACTGCCACTACGCCCAAGAAGTGGAATACTACTGACTCTGAAACATTGGGGTCAAATACTGCCATGCACTAAGCGGTGCTAATAACATTGATACATTTGGCAATTAGGGCCTCACATTGCCCTGATAACATTGAGGCCAGTATATTGACTTCTGGTTTTGGAGCTATAGATGCAGGGTGACATATACGTTGCCCCTACACCCTAAGGGAGCCGAGGCGCAATTTGGCCGCCTGCACTGGAACGAGGTCCCCTGCAACCCTGTCACAATGTGCTCTCTGCATTTTCTGGCTCCATGCGGGACCCGGAACGATGAGATACTATGATGGACACAGTTGTCGTGAGTAATCTTGAGGCTGTCGGCAGTTACCGGCACCACATGGAAACCTTGCACAAGATAAGCTTGGTTCTGTATGGCAAGACCTTCCAGATACAAGAAGATGTCTGGAGTAAGCAATGAACACTGTTCCAAGCTTATATGACCATTGAATCTCATGGAGGTGTATGTATCACCATGTAAACTCTGGTGATATCAGACTCAGAAGCTCTATAACTTATGTGTATTTGGCAGTGAATCTACAAAGTTTAGTTGGGCTCTGTTCTCTGCTGTGATGCCGCGTATCTGAAGTATGATAATTGAACAATAGCTTGAGGGACCAAGAGATGGGGATTAGTTGTACGAACGTCTCCAGTGTTTTTTTTTTTTATTAAAACGTTTGTACTAGATCTACAGATCTGATTACATACTCTCTGCCAACACACACCTTTGTAGTCATGCCACTTGATATTGTAAAGAGCCCAATTTCAGCAAACTGCATGGGAGTAGTCTCACTTTATGTTAACGTTGAATTTATGGAAGTAAGGCATATGTTTTTAATGGTGAGAAGTAATTGTACCATGTGTTTGCAACGAATATTTACAAGAAGGGTTGGTGATAGATGTGTTCTCCATCAGACTCCAGAACAAGTTTTAAATCAAGGATACAGATTTTGTTTTGTGTAAAAAAAGGATCTGCTTTAGGACATGTATTTTGGGGGACGTTGTATAGGTACATGTTATATAGGATGTCCGACTAGTTGATTCACAATGTGGTCCTTCTGGCTTTGGAATTGTATGAAGTCTTTTGGAATAGTCTCCTTTTGGAGTGCTAGAGATGGAAAGAATGGGTCCGCTGTTCCCTCAACTGACATGACCCCCTCCCCACCACTCTATCAGTCAGGCATGGGGTCGCCTCTAGGTCCGCTGATTAGGGGGATTAATCTGGGACACTGGAGTTCATATGTGCGCGTTTGCGTTGCCACAGAAGTCCTGTGTGAACTTGGTCGGTCTTTTGGCCGCATAGTAAGCCTCTCTGTTCCTCATTAGCAGCCATCTGTAAAAGGAAATAACAATATAGTTCCGCACCTCACAGAGAGTGTTATTATGAAGATATAACGTATTTATGAAAGTTCGTGAGGGCTGTTTGATTTACTGTGGCAATAGGGAGGCCTCAATTTTTATGTTATCTGTAGCTAGATATAAACTCCTTACTCGATGGATTGTTTGTTTGCAAGATTGTGGCACTTACACTTTAACGGCCACGGACTGGATGTTGTCTGTTTTTTGCCTTAGCACGCATCAGATAGACCCAATACTAAGTTAACTACTGATAATGAAAAATAGTAAGTATGCATCTGTCATTGGAATCGAATGGCAGAAATAGCGTTTTCCTAAAACTATTCTATTGATGTGAATGTCAATTGGAATGCGCTTGGGGTGTGCATCATTTACAGAAAGCAAATTGCTATAGTACTTACAATAAACTGTATTTGGAGATGTATAGTGTATATATATTATTTGATTAGTCTTAACGGGGCATCTTTTTACCCATGCAGACCACCAGCAGGGCATCATTAGCACAACTTGCAGAGCTAATGGGAAGGGCTATGAATGCGCTGTATATAACTGTGTGTGAGGTACGGGCATCATTTAACTTGCAGTCATTTGTTATTTATTTGAGGGGGTGATGGGAACTCTTGTATTCCTTAGTCTGCATGCTAGAAGGTTATCCCTTTAATAACTAAATGACATTCTTCTTTAGCAATTTACTGAGCTGCACAGATGTGTGCACTAAACTGAACACAATGGACTAGTGAAAATAATCGATGGGAAGCTATGTTATGTGTTAAATACCAGTGATTTGGTTATGCAAGAAAGATTGAATAAGATTATATGGAGGATCAACATTAAAACAGTGATGCTCGAGAATGTTTAGTGTGAAGTGGTTGTATTAAACTGCTCAGTTGATCTTGTGTCTTTTTTTTCATAATGTTCTTATCTGATACAGATGTACACTTAATTTCGTGGGGTCATATTGAATCTATACTAGCAAAAACACAAAGTATATTTTATGAAAATCCTGATTAGGACCAAAAACTTGCTTCTGTTGTTGTGTGCACATTACAGTTGATGGCTGTGGTGCGTTTGGTAGGAGAGTGCCTAAAAGAACAATTACTAAACACAATATAGTACTCGTACAGGGATCTAACCCAAAATAACTCTGATTGACAATACCTGACCTGAATTCTTTTGGACAGACCATGAAATGAAGTACAGTTTTCCCTTATCTCTTAGTTTAGAGGTGTCTAGTCTTTACTATATACAGCCTCCATGATCTCTTTGCTTGATGCATGGTAATCTGGCTATATCACAATCCAAACTGTCACTGAAGCCAAAGGAACACTCCTGAAGTCAGGATAGCTTGTTTTTCTTATCTGTCGTCATAGAGGTCTTGTCTACATAGTGTATTTGTCCATGGCCAAGTGGGGTGTGTGAATTCTAGTTATTGCAAAGCATTGTTGCGCACTCACTTGCTCTTGCGGACCCTGCTGGAGCAAACAAGAAGTTCCCTAGTGCACGTTTAACATAGTAAATGTTTGGGACTTTGGCAATGTGCACTAAGAAATTTTTAGTGCACATACTGCGGATAGCCACATGGCCCAGTTAGTGAACAGCATGTGAGTGTCGACCTGGAACCTCACACCTTGTGCTCTTAAGGCACTGTGTAGACAAGTCTTAATAATTGCCATTCTCAGCATTGGAACTATATAGTTAATTTAGAAAATGGATACAGATACTATAACAACCTTTCATCAGTGGGCCTCTAAAACTCTTTAGAAAGATTGAGTTGCACTAAGTTTTGCAACTAGGAAGATTAATACCACAGCAATTAGCTTGACAAAGTAATGGTCTACATGCAGCATACTTTTTTCTTTAAAGGGTTCTTTTTAGGATGGATCCATGTGATGGTTACTGAATGCTCCAGCCCTGATCCAGCAAAGAGGTTAAACACGAGCATTGAACTGTATCGTGCCACGCGAGTGATAGTACCCTGTGACCTTAGGTGGCTTTTTGGGTGGATGAATGAATAAGGCACTATATTAGATTATCGTAACATTGTTTTAGGCTGATGCAAGATTAGCCAGAGAATGAATTTTGCTTGCCAAGTTCAGTATCTCTTATAAGAAATCTCTGTTGTTCAGCCGTCTTTTTTTTCAAAGTTTCCATATGGTTATGGGACATGTGTGCTCCCAATTAAAATTATCTGACCAAATTCCTGTAAGGAATGGCATTTGATTTTTTTAATACAGCATGAAAGTCTGTGATGATATTGACTAACCCATTGAGGGACTCTATTTTGGCTCCACAGCGCATGTGTGTTCACTTATTTCTCAACATTTGAGAAACTATATTGTGTTGCTTGTGTAGGATTCGGAAGCCCACCATCAGAGAAGAGGAAGTGTCTTTATATGCTAGAAATGACGACCATAGCTCACAAAACTTCATATCCTATGAGCTTTTCTGGAATTCAAGTGTTGTAGATTTCTGGGAGCCTATGCGATCAACCCATAGGATAGTGCAAGGAGCAAGTCTGTTTGTCTCCAGATTTTTTAATGTTGAGATCCAGTAGGCAACAAATCTTGGCCCCATGAAAATCAATGTGTAAAATTCATCCATGAAACTTCAAGGGGGCCCATAAATTTCCAATGTAAGAGAACTGTAGCAGATCCGTTCGGGCTTAGGTGTCAGGGCTCATCTCTGTTAAAATCTGATAATTAAACTTCGTGTGGCCAGATCTTCAGCTAAGATAAACTGATTGGTAGCTCCATTGTCTTCAATACAGGTACATCAACTTTCACCAGCTGAGTAATCTGTCCCTTTTGAAGGAGATGGTCAAAAAGTGCTCACAACAGATGTTAGGAGCACAATGTACCATTGGCTTTTTAGCAGGTACTTTTGTGCGCATAAGCACCTTAGGCACTTGAAAACTATCGCGTTTTATTCTAGTGCGTGGTTTATGGTCACGAGAATTTTCCAGAGAAAAAACTATTGTCTTAAGTTAGTAAGTGCCCGGGCCTTGTGGTGGGCGATGTGAGATACTGCGACAGATCATCCCAAGTATTGCTGACGACCTCCTGTCTCGATACACATAACATACGGTTTACAATGTGATTGATGCTGCCTGTCATGATGTAGACAACACAATGAGAGGGGTGAGAAATAAAATGTGAGGGTTGTGGTTTTTGGGTATCTTTGGAGCGTGCGGATCTCCCTTCAGAAGTGGTGTGGACATGAGATCGTGAATGTATCGCACGTCTGTAATTTTAAGGGTTTGTTATGCGGGTCATACATTTTAACCTTGTTTTTAGAAGGCTCTGACTTTATATAAGTATATAGTAGAGATAGAGCTAAAGATTGTTTGTATGTAAAGAATAATTATGGTTTCGAAAAAGTGTAAGTATAAGATGCATGTCATAAGCTCATAAAGTGAAAGTAAATCATGCAGAGCCCACCTGGACAACAGTGGCTACAAGTAGACCTGGGGACAAGTGTGTTGTGCCACTTATAAAATTAGCTCGTTGGACTGCATCACTGGGATATAAGGAATAGATGGTGCAGTACACCGTGTGTTGTAGGGATCTTCATATTGTTTACATGTAAGAATATGTGGACATATGGGTGTATTCACCGTAGGGATATGTGGTTTGTGAGTAAAACACATTGTAACTGGGTTTCGATTGTGCTGGGTTGTTGTTTGTTTGGAATTAGTATTGAGCCAGCATAACTTTCTAGATTGCTGCTTTCCTCTTTCATCCACTGGTGATCATTGATTGACTGTGAGAGGTAGGTCTCTGAGCATACCTTTCTGAGCTCCAGAAAGATTCCGACATGTTGGGGGTTGGGGTATTTTTTATTCTAGAGCAAATCCATCCTCTGTCATGAATGGCAGCGCAAGAATGGAACTGAATAATAACTCCTACAGCATACATGTGACGGTGCTGCCCCCAAAATTTACCTTAAAGGCTATTTCCCTTCATTCCCGAGCTGTATATGCGACCCCCTTTTCTAGCGGTATGAGCTAAGGCCCACCTCTTGTAGTGCAATGAGTTGTGACGCAAGGACCACCAAAAGGGACCAACTCTTTACAGTTGCTCTCACCTAATACAAATGACTTGTTGCATTTCTATAGTGCTAATTCCATATGGAGCATCTCAAAGATACATTATAAAAAAAAAAAAAAAAAGCATACACTTCACAACCACTCCCTCTGGAGACTGACTTAACTATAATCTGTTACATTTTGACATGTAATGATTTGGTATGTGAAGAGAGTGGTTAAAATGGTTTTTAGGTCCCCAGAAGTGTTCTAGCGTTTTTGCATAAACAAGAATTGAAACCTGAGCCCACCGAATATCCAGTCGCCTGTAAAATTATCTTCAAGACTTGGCCTCTTGAGACTTTGGACAGTAAAAAAAAATATTTGATGTATGTTGGTGTATCTGGGTTTTTTACCCCTCCACATAACCCCTCCCCCAAATTTTATTTCCTGCCCTCCCGCACCCCGAGGAGATGAGCTAGGGTGGGGCAGCATAAAGCATAAATAAGAATGAGAGAATGGATAAGTATATTTAAAATGTGCAGATTGAGCTCCTGCAAGAGAGTCTCCCACTGTTTTCTTGCCACAACATAAAAGGTGTTAGACAGCAGTTCTTTGTCTATGCCAAAGGAAGTTAGCACCACCCCACTCCTGATGGTGTGTTTGTGTCCCTCTAGCCATGTCTCCAGTGCTTCATTCCAGGAGAACCCTGGGTTCTTCAAAACAGTGCAGTTTCTGCATGACTTCTCTAGCTACTTCTCAATGACAATTCAAAATGATTCCTGTGTTTGTAGTGTAGGCAAGGAAAATTATGTGTTCAAGGTGTGGTAAACTGCAAATGTGAGCATTGCCAACAAATATATGAAGTACCAGACAGCCCCCTAGCTGCAAGACTAACTGATATCCATGGCTGCAGTGTGATCTACCTTCATTAAGTTGCTTGTAGTATTCTCTTAACTAGGGTCTAAACAAACAAGTGACAACCTCTTGGGCCCTCATACAGATTTATGGAGGTGTTTCTAGACGCTTCTAATGCTCCCTCAAGATTCATCCATTTGTCCAG
Organism: Mauremys mutica; assembly: GCF_020497125.1. Taxonomy (NCBI): domain Eukaryota; kingdom Metazoa; phylum Chordata; order Testudines; family Geoemydidae; genus Mauremys; species Mauremys mutica. Next base: position 8,356 of record NW_025423228.1, read on the forward strand.
GAAGTCTGCAAAGTGAAAGTACTCATCTCATAAATAATGTGGACATTGAACTAAAATCCAGGTAGCAAGGGATAAAAAGAGCCACTTGTACTTTGGGTACAGGAGCCCCATGGAATGATGTGATAGAGAGATGAACGCAGAGCGTGATTTTATACTGTGGATAACACATGAGACACATTGGAGGAGCATGATACTGGCAAAAGCAGATGGCCGGAGTGAGGAGGATGGGGAAAATAAAGTAATTATTGGAAAAGTAATGATTATCTGGTATGTCTACCTGGAATGCTCAGTCAATACAATATCAAGCTTGTTTGATGGGTGAGGGGGTAATCCTTAGTGATGAATGGTATTTGTGGGGTGACTGAAAGCGATGCTTGCCTGGTTGGGTGGAGGGAAATATCTGTAAGTAACAATGGGACTTTTTAAGTTTGGTTGCACCCGTTACATGAAAGTCAGTGTAAATAGACCACCTTCTCAGTATTTCTGTATTTTAGCAGCATGGGCAAGCTGTGGACGTTCAGTAATATTAAAAAATCCTTTATTGCCTTATAACTCCTTATATGCGATGCAAGATCTCTGGAAGCATAAACTTTTTTACTGTATGCTTCAGCATGCCTAACAGTTTAAAAAAAAAAAAAAAATGAATAAAATGGCAGGATTGGTATACTAATTGGTATACTATTAGTAAACATAGAGCCAATTACTCACTCTGAGTAACTACACATTAAAAGACTAATGTGCCAAAGGAGAAACCAGCAGTTGGGACAGAATAGAAGGCCACTCAGTCTAGTGAAAGTGTGACTAGCATTGGGTTGGATGGTAGGAAGAAAACGCTGTGTTTGAAAGTAAGCCTTCCCCAAGAGGGTAGAGAGCCACCTACAACGAAAGATACCCATTTCTACCACAGTTCGTCCGAACAGGGAGGCCTTCACAGAAAAAATCATTCTGAGTTCCAATGTCAGAAACAACAAGGACAAAACATTCGCAATTTCGTTGAAACTTTATACATCTGAGGAAGAAGAAAAACTGTCAAGCAAAAATTAAATCGAGCTAAATGAAAGTAACTGTTTTACATTTGTTGTTTCATTTTTCTTGTGTGTTTGACCTCTAAATTCTTAAAATAAAAACTGCTTTTTAGATGTTTCCTTGTCTTCACCCTATTGCTATTGTCCTTGCACACTAAATACAGTTTGCTAATTCTGATGTATTCCAGATATTTGTTTAGCGTGTCCTTACAGTTTACCTACAACTGGCATGTTTTAACGTGCTGATTTTTCCTGCCAGGCGTGCTGCTCTTAATCCTCGTTGTACATCTCAAACCTTTAGCTTTTTCCCTGCCTATGTGAGCTCTTTTGATAAACTCGAAGTTGTCATATGGTTTGGTCGCTATGATCTATTCTGTCAGTACAGTATGTGGATGCTATGAGTACCCCTAGCAGACTTCTGATGCATTAGGTCGTTTCATTAGGTTCAGGTGATTAAGTAGAAGATGTAAAAATCCATAGTATAGTATTGTAGAAGCTGATACAGGGTTAAACGGATAATTCATTTTGGGTAGTCGAGTGTTGCGTAATAATAGATGTCTGTTGCTGTACGAGACACTGCATGGTATGTAGCCCCCCCCCCCCCCCCCCCCCCAACGATCGTTTCATTACTATGTATGTAACAGAGTATTAGGACTCTTAGACAGCTGGTCGCGCAGGAGGTAGGAAGCTGTATGAATGCGCCCGGCATCCCGTTAGACCTGCTTGGACTCTGACGGTAATAGTACTCATGGTAGGTGCCTACCCAGAAGTCTAGGGCTGGGGCTCAAATAACAGGTCCTGTAGCATAAACCTCAGTGGGGATTGCATGAATGGGGAATCTTTGTTGATTAGTATTTCAGTCTGACCCAAACAAGAATCAAGGAAAGGATGGGCAATGAGGACAGACCTAGTGGAATTTTCTATCCTTGACACAAGTAAGAAGACTAAAGGCTGTCCCCAATTGTTAACATGTGGAGAGGGAAGTTGGTAGAGCTACTCTAGTCTGTATATCTGATGTAGGGTAAAATGGGAAGCAAAACATGGAGGTCCAGGGTAGAAGCCAATGCCCCCACCTGGGGTATTGAGGAAAATAACAGCGGTTGAAGGGCACTCCACTTAAAGAGACAGGGTGAACAATGAAGGAAGTGGTATAGCATAGTTCACATAGAGCGAGCAACACGGGGGTCCGTCAAACTCAATGTGAGACGAGGACGAGGGGACAGAGTGGAATCGGACTTGTGCCCATTGGCACGAGGGCCGAGATCTACTGGAGCAGACCGCCGCTCTCTGCTATGAATCCCCTGGCAACTAATCTACACCTTCCACACCTTCATTGATGGCCAACGATACCACGTATTGCAATGTGATCATTGCTCCCAACGGACGAAGCATAGTTTTCGGCTAGCTAGCGCGCAGCTCCCACGCATCCTCCCCACTCCACTCCTGGAAAGTGCTAAAAGCAGCCAAATAAAGACTTGTTTTGGTGGCTCCTTAGGCAAGGTTGCGGCACTCTTAGGCGGCGTTAGGTTCCCGGAACAGAAGTGCGGGCCATCCTCCCACCGCCAGTAGACAGGGCATGCGCTCAGCATGGACAACAGGCCGGGCGGCGGGTCCCTACTTGTGTGCACACAACCCCGGCGCAACACGGCACCGGTCCCGCTTCCCTCCCCATCCCCACCCTGTGAGCCGTGCCCGGACTTGTCTCGGTACTTCCCCTAGCCCATATATACCCCCGGATACCGGCAGGGCTCTCGTTCCCCTTCCCCCCCCACCCCCCACCCCCCCCCGGCACCGGCCCTGCCACGGGGGTGTTCTCAACTTCCCTCAACCGGCCCGGCCCAGCAGGTCTCGCTTCCCTTCCCCACCCCCCATCCCCCCCCGGCCCGGCCCAGAGGCCCCGGCGGGTTCTGTCACTTCACCTCCCCCGGCCCACGGCCCCAGCAGGCTTCTCGCTTCCCTTTTCCACCCCACGGCCCCGGCGGGTCCCGCTTCCACACCCAGGCCACGGCCCGGCCAACCGGGGACGGCTCCCGCTTCCCGACCCCCCCCTTTACCGCGAGAGGTGTCTCCGGCCGAGGCCTTTTGCATCGAGCTACGTCACCCGCTCACGAGACCGCAGTGGTGATGGGGGCTGGGGGGCTGTGAGCTCCACTCAGCCCGAGCGCAGCTACTTCAGCCCAGAGCTCCCAGCCCCGCACATCCTCCCCAGCGACCGTGCTCGGATTAGGGGCGGGGATCAGGCACGCTCGGAACGGTGAGAGGGACTCGGTGCTCTATGCGCCGAGGTGCTCCAGGAGAGGGTAGCGGAGATGGTCGGGAGCCTACCGCTTTTCTCTTGGGGGCCCCTGCGGAAGCCCGGGGCACGGGGCAATTTGCCCCCTTTTGACTCCCCCCCCCTCTGGGCGGTCCCTGCGCGACAGCGCAGTGGGCCAGCATGTTTGAGGGACCTGATTCATAGGCTTAACGCATAAGACAGGTGTGCAAGCTGCTGATGCTGCGTTTCTTTGACATAGACGTAGGACAGTGCTATGCACCTGTCAAGACCTTCACAGGCACATATGACTGTCCAGAAATGCCTTGGTGAGGGACAGAACCTTGGCTCTGCGTTGGCACCATCTTTATGAAGCAATACCATGTAAATGCCAATGAGGAGAGAGAGGTGGAGGTGAAGTGTGGTGACTGAAAATTAAGTGAAACATTAAACCCCTTGCCTATAGCAAGCTGGTATCCGATAGCTCCGCTTCTAATCTTTGGTTATTTCATGCTGATATGAGTGTCTATAAATACATAATTTTAGCATTGCATGTTCTATCTGATTTTGGTTTAGTGGTGAGTAAGCTGGGCAACCTGTCGTTTGGCAGTTTCAACCAAGAAGGTCAAGGCATGAGATGGCATTGTGTAATTTCAAACCAATATGAAAGGGAGCCTTGCCAGGAAGGATGAGGTTGATAAGACATACTTAGGCGTGACACAGATTGACAAGAAACAAAATATATGCGGGACAACACGTCGGGAGCAGCCCCAGGCTACTAACACCTCTTCACACCCCAGGCGAGAGATGAGAGGATACAAAGCCTGAGGAAGCTGCGGGTCAGGGGTGCAGGGGCCCCTGGCTCCGGCTGCATCCCTGCCAAAATTTGGGTTGGGGGCTCATGGCCCCCACTCCAGCCCTGCTGCAATAGGAGCTCGCGGGTTGGGGGTTGACATGGACCACGTGCCCCCGCCCGCAGCCCATCTGCGGGCACAGGGCCCTAGCTGCAGCACCCAGCCGCTTAACTGGGGGATGTGTTCCCACCCACTGGGAAGCACCTGGCCGGTTCATATGGCTCCTAAGGTCAGACGGCGGCCAGCAGGGGTCTCAACTCAACATGATGCAGCCTGGCACAAGGCACTGGAATCCAGCTGCCATTGGCTGGACGGCTGTGGGGCATGGGACTTACTGTGGGAGGCTTATGAGTAGAACGCAGCGCCTAAAGGGGCAGTACAGGGGGGGATCTGTGCCGTCGTGTCCGCGCACACACACCCGACAGCTCCCAGTGGCCACGATGGAGAAAACACTTGCGGTAGATGCAGTTAGGCAAAGACCCCCCCCCGGCCAGTCCCCTGTGATCCTGGGGAAGCAGGGTCCTGACCGCCCTCGCCGTTAGACTGGAGAGCTACCCCAATTAGAGCAACTGCTGGGGACCCCATGTGAGTGCCTCACCAGGGTAATCCTGCCCAGCCCTGTGCGCAAAAAATTATCTGGGACAAATGACGTCTTGTCCTTCACATCAGTCGGGACACGTGTACAAACAGACATAAATTTGGGGACAAGTGTCAATTTGATCCGGAAACGTCTGGTCACCCTAGGCATACTGGCAAGGCACGGATACAGTAACATGCAACCATGCACTTTACCAAATATGCAAACTGAAGACAATGATGTCGATTAATTGAAGAGGTCCCCTGTTTAGGATAAAAAAACACAAAAAGTCATAGAGTTCTGGACTGTCAAAGATGTTCTAAGTCATCTTTTTCTAGAGAAAGAAGTGAGGAAATAAGTGGTTATGTTTATTTAAACTAAAACATGGACTGTAAAAAATGCTACAAAGATGTATTTATTATTTGATCAAGTGCAATGCACATCCTTTCACTATTACAAGTGGTAGTCATTGTGTTTGAACAAGGACGCACCTGTGCAATATTATTTGCACACTTAGATAGAAAATCTGTTAGGCTGCTCATGATCTACTCTAAAAGAAAAAACATTTATGGTCGGATGTGAAATGTTTTATAGCAGTTTCAGAAGGAGCTATGCACAATATCGGAACATCAAGGAATCACAGGAATCGCTGGGGGGGGTTATTGCTGAATGAGGATTTAGGAGAGGAGAAATACACGTCGACTTCATGAGTATCAATAGAAGAATTGACCCTCCCTCCCCCTGTTATTGATCATGATTTTGGAGAAAATACATGTTTCATGGTTCAGTTAGAGTTCATTCATTGTCGAGATTGGAACCCAGATTTCTGTGTCAATTAGTATTTGCTTTGAAAGCTGAGAAGTCTCAGAAACTGCCTTCACACACAAGTTTACAATGTAAAAGTAAGCTGATAAAGATTAAGGAGACGAGATCATATTTTTTTTCCTTCTTGCACACAAACAAAGCATTAAACAAGAATATTCATAGAGACAATATAGGCATATTCTTATGGACACATCGCATTAATGTCAGGGGAATGTTTAGAAGAACGTAAATGAAACTGAGGAAAATAACCTATTACACCATCTCAGCTTTGATTCTTACAGTGAAATACTGGCAAATCAAGTCTGACAGAGTGTCAGAACTTTCCAGCCTATTCTGATTCTGCCACTCTTCACATTCATACGAATTAAAACCTGGGCTCTCTACAAGTAGCTGCTGTAATTTCTTATGATGTATTGTCACGTCGGCATTGAACAGGGGAGGCTACAAATGACCACCTAAATCCTGAATGTTTGTCTCTGGTATCCAAACTAGTGTTTTAGAAGACAGGGTTGGTTTTATTACTTCCAGGCAAAATTATAAAAATATGCTAAAGAAACAACCTGCATGAGACACCAAACACACTCTGATTTCTAATCTGCCCTAACAGGCGTATGTGCATTAAAGATGTCAGAAGGTTATTTAGCAACAGATCACAAGTCTAGCGTACGAAAAGTCCCTAGTGGTCGGTATTGAGATGGACTCCCATAAAGCAATTCCGCATACAATGCATTACCGCATGTGATCTAGTTTGATGCGAGTGCGTTAAGGGTAGCAGCTGCTCGTCTGCGTACAGTCCTACTGACTACTCCTTAGCACGCATATGGAGGAATGGTCTTGTAGCCAAAGCACAATGTAGGTGAGAGGGTAATGGATTCTATTCCAAACTCTTTCACCAACTGGTCGAAGTGGGCGGTGAGAGTCAGGAACCCGCTGTGTCTCAGTTTACCCCACTTGAGAAAATGAGAATAAACATATAATATTGAATTTCCCTGCCTTAGGAGATACTGTGAAACTTAATTTTAATGTCTGTTTGTAAGGTGCTCTGAGGCCATGTCTATCTGCTACAGAGCCAGCGCTCCTACGGTGCTGCATAGATGCGCTGTACTGTACACATCCATCAATGTGCAGTTAATTTAGTCTAGATAAAGATGAATGAATCATTTTCACATCAACCTAGCCGTGGTCTGTACTGGCAGTTCAGACAAATCTACTACCGGATGCTCTGGTGCAACATTTCGATCACAGCACTTGAGTGATGTGTCGCTTGGCTATGATGATATGTTTTTAGGTGGTGGTAGACACCGGCCCTGATGTCTTCCCTAAATGGAGCAGGGGGTATAGAAGTGCAAAGTAGCATTATTCACTGACATACTCCCTGCTGGACAATGAGGGGGAGACAGCACAGCTAAACAAGAAGGGAATCTAGAAGGCAGGACTATGGATGAGTTGGGTTGATCTGTTGTTTTTTGGGGGGTGTGGGCAATGTATAATTGCTTGTGAAGCACTGCTCCCCCCCGCAAAGGAAAGAGACACTAAGTAATGTGGATGTCACGGAGGGGGGCAGTGTGTGGTGTGTTTTGGCCGTGAACAACATTATGAATAAAAAATGGTTCTACAGTTAGCTACAATAACCCAGTATTGTCTGGGTACTAGTCTTGCATCTGTAATCACTAGAGACAGAAAATGTTTTTTTGGTAATGGATCACATATTTCATTAGCCGTTTCAGTAATAGAGCTCTCTTCGATAACCACATCTTTTCAATTCAAAAAGATTCGTAACGCCGATTATTTCTTTCTCAAGAAGATTTTAAACATAATTTATAAAACACTTTTCTTCCTAAAAAGGCCAATTTTTTCCTACAAAAAAATTAATTGAAAAATGTTGACCAGCTCTAGTCCCTCTGAAATCAATGAGGTGACTCGAACAAAGAGAAACCACTCAAGTAAAATTTTTATGGTTGGGTCCCATGAGACAAAATCTAAAGGTAAAAAGGAAACGCTTTCTAATTGCTTATATGCAAATATTTGCAGACCAATTTAGCTGTTATAAAAATACTAATATGAGGTGCATATTTGAATTTGCACATAAAAAACCTGGCTTAATTTAAAAAAACACAAAGAACTGGGCAAATATTTTAAAATCAAATTATTTAGATATTTCACTTTTACAACTGGATACTTGTTACTGGCACTATTTTGAATTCAAGTAATGTTTATACAATGTCACCTTCAGTCTATGGGGCTCTGATGAGCAAATGCTGTAAGACTGGGGCCCTTAGATAAGATTAGTTCCTGCCCCAAACAGCACATAGTCCAGGGTCCCAGGCTACATATGTGCCTACTTTACTCACAAAGTAGCCTAATTGAACACAGTGGGAGACACACACAAATAAAGTCTACTTACATGCTTAAGTATTGTCAGGAGCAGGGGCTAAGGGCCCTATTCTGTTTCCATTTAATTCAATGGGAAAATTCCCAATGACTTCACTGGAAAGAGACTGAGCATCTCCTGGAAGGTGGTGATTGCTCTCAAATCCTGCTTATATCAGCATTTGCGAGGAAGCCAGTGGCACCTAGTAAATGGAGGCGTTGAATGAATAATACCAGAAGGAATGTTACTGTACATAGGGCCCCTTTTAAAGCAATGGCCTAAATACACACTTACATAAAAGGCCATTCTAGTCTCTTCAGAGATGAGTTGTTGGTTTTTTAAACTGTCTGAATATGTTTACTGTAGACACAAACCTCTGCCTGTGTAAAGGCCTCAGTACTCTGAATACCTCTCGACCTTCTGTGAATGCCTTCACCTGGCTCCAAAGAAATCATTAGTCAGTTCTGCTCTCCTGGTTTCTATAGGGAGTTATGTTTTTTTTATGTGGTGAATAATAATGAAAATTCTGAATAATGGCCCAAAACTGTTATACTGGAGTAACATGATATTGCTGCAAACCCGTTTAGAGGAAAAGCCCTGTATTGCCAGGCCCTCTGAACTGTGGATGTCATTACTTCTTCTTGGAAAATTAAGGAAGCTGAATTAACTAAAGGTGTGAATTTGAAGTGTAAGTACAATATTTATATTCCAACTGATGTATTTTATAATTATATAGTAAAAATGAGAAAGTACGCACTTTTTCAGTAATAGCACGAACCATGTATATATAGTTTTTTAGTTCTCATAATATTGTACTTTAAGATCTGATTAGGAAGTTTCCATTTCAGATATATTGTTCCCCTACTAGTCTCCCATGGTGCCTATTCCAGATTAATGCAGTCTTGTTGTAGTTATGTAGATGAAAATATAACTTTCTATTTCAGATTTTAAAGTTCATGAAGCAGGCGGAAATCAGACTTGTAGTTATGAAGACCATTCTAAAATGTTTCTTGCGGTTTCAGCAATTATTTTGTGTAGTAAACAGGCATATATAAATCCCTCACTCCTTTGGTAAAATTCTACCTTGCACTGCGAACACGTGTATATATATCAACATCAAATGTGAAAGAGTATAACCGTTTGAGAAGGTAGAAATCTTCAGAAATGGCCTAACTGTGCTCTAAGCCTATAAACTATTGAATGATTAGAGGCTGGGAAGCTGAATTTACATTTCTTGGCGTCAGAACTAAGGCTGTTTTGATTTCTTAGGTGTGATGGAAATGCTCTTGATGAAAGAGTGGTGATTTAGATAAAGATTGTACATGATCTTTAACTCTGGATTTCTAGTATTTTTAGTGTTTGTGTTACTTAGGAATTGATTTCCTCCACCTTAACTCCAGGCTTGCTGATTTTTTCTTCAGCAGCTGTAGCTACAGATTTTTGCTTTACATGTTCTACATCAATGTTACATGTGCGTCCATTATATGATGGGGAAGCTGTTAGCCACGGCTCTAGCTAAAGCTGCCTCAGGAATGTATAGGTGTAAATCCTCCTCGGGATCTCCCTAGAGAAGCAGGGCTCTGGCCCTAGGGGTGTATTGATGCCTGAGGCAGATCTCTCTCCTGGCAGGAGTTGTTCTGCGATCTGGCTCCTGCTCTGTGTACAGTTAGTGAGAGAGAATAAGAAACCTGTCACCCCCTTACAGCAAGAAAAGGGCCCTGGTCTTGACTTCTAGCCTCCTCCTCTCCGCAGCCTCCTACCCCGCAGGCCCCTGCCCTGGACATCGGCGCTGAATGACAATGGGCAAAGTGCTGTCCCGCTGGCGGAACCGGCACAGGCCAGCTTTTGTGGCCTGTGCTGGCCGGGTGCGAATGCGGACTGGAGCGGGATCTCGGCTTGAGCAGCCCCGGGAGGCAAGATCCCGGTCCATGCGCGGCGGTGATGTCCTGCCACTGAGCTGCCCGGGCTCAGCGGAACCCAGCAAAGTGTGCGAGGGGGCGACGCCTCTGCAGCAGCCGCCTTCTCGGCTGGGCCTGGAGCCGAGGGGGCGATCGAAGCTGGCCAACGAGACCCACCCCCGCCCAGGCGGGTTCAGCCCAAACCCAGCCACGTTCCCCTGGGCGGGATCGCTCAGTCCGCAGCAGCAGCGCCTGGGGAAAAGCCACTAGCCAAAGCCCCCAGCCAGCGCCCGGAGGCTGCACCTGCAGAGAGCGGGTTCAGAGCCAGGGGCGGCTCTAGACCCCAGCGCGCCAAGCAGGCGCGTGGGGCGGCCCTTTCCCGGGGGGGCGGCATTTGGCTCCGGTGGACCTGCCGCAGGCATGACTGCGGCAGGTCCACCGGAGCCGCGGGAAGAGGGGACCCGCCGCAGGACCGGGGAAGGGCGGCGCAGCGCACCGCGCTGCTTCGGGCAGCCTCATTTCTAGAGCCGCCCCTGGCTGCAGCTGCGGGGTTGTTTAAGGCGCTGCCGTGGATATGTCCAAGGGCGGCGGCGCTAGGAAGCCCTAAATCAAAGGGGGAAGTGGGGGGCGGACTCGATCTCTTCTGCCTGGGTGGAGCGCGGGTCCATTGCCGGTGACCTCTCCCCCGACCCCGTGTTCTTTAATTCATGTGTCATGACCCCGGTTTGTTTCCCTTATTGCCCCATTGATCCTGCCCGTTAGGTCAGATTCATCGGCGCTGCGGGGGCTTCATCCTTCAGCCATTGTTAACTTGTTAGCTGTCTATTAAAAATAAAGCCCTGGGAGAAGGAGGTTCCCCCCCCCTGCCCCTTCCCCTGCCGGCTCGGCCTCGGTTCTGTCTATGCAGAGGGTCAGGGGTCTGTAGCCCGGTTACAAACTACCTGCTCTGAGCCCCTGTATAGGCAAACCCTAAGTCAGAGCAACAAGAAACAAACAGGGCGCACGGCCCCAGCCTGAGCCTCGGGGCAGCCTGAGGAGAAGCCTGACCCGCGCCTCACAGGGGCCCTGCACCCCACCTCCACAGTCAGCTGTGACTCTCAGCCAGCTTGGAAAACAGAAGGTTTATTGGTCGCTGGGAACACAGCATAGAACAGAGCTTGTTTGCACAGAAATCAGGAGCTGTCAGCAAAGTCCATCTGGGGGGGAATCCAGAGTCCCGAGCCCTGGACTCTCCCCACTGAGTCCCAAACCAGGAGACTGACCCGCTTCCAGCCCCCCTTCCTCAGTGATGTCCAGCTGCTCGTGCTTTCTGTCTTTCCCAGGAAAACAGGTCACTTCCCCCCCCACACACACACACACTTTAGGCTGGCTCCTTGCAGAGGACTGGCTCCAGCCATCCCTTGCCAGGATACAGAGTTTTGGCCATTCTCTATGCCCAGGCGTCCACTGTGCAGTCACACCTGCCCTCTAGAGGCCTCTGCAATGATCACACACCTGTATCCTACGGGCTTGATACTTGAGTAACACACGGGGAAACTGATGCACACACACAGTATTCACAGAAAACATTCAGAACCTTCCTGCTTCATCGCACCCCTCTGAGACCAGCCCAGGGGCACTTTCTCCAGTGGCAGGAACCCCTCTAACCATACCAGCTCCTGAGCCTGGAGAGAGCTGGGGAAAGGGCTGGAGCCAGGCAGGGAAATGACTCTGCACAAAGGGCCCCTTTCAGGGATCAGCTGGGGAGTTTGGCCTACAAGGGGAGGGGCTCCCTGTGTCTGTGAGTCCCAGAGCTGCTGCCCTCAGTGGCACAGCCAGGTTCAGCCCCTGTTACCAGTGTCCGTGGCTGAGCTGCCTGATGAGAGCAAAGGCCCGCTGGCTCAGAGATGCTGTTCTGGGGAGGTTTAGAAGGGACTTGGTGGGGTTAGTTCTAATGGGGGGGAGGGGGTCTGACCGGGGTGGTAATGAAGTAACTGGGTTTCTTCCCAGCATGGCAGAGTCCTAGAATCAGCCTGGGGGGGAATCGGGGAGTGACATGGTCTCCAGCCCCTTATGAAACCTGCCCAATCTCCCTGCTCCTCTGACAGGCTGAGGAATCGCGTCCACATTTTGCTCCAGATCGTCCAGTCTTCCAGGAGACAGGGCAGGGAAATGGCTGTGATGGAGCCAGCTCAGGTAGGGGATTTTTAGGGAGTTTTGGTGGTGGGGGAGGTCAGTTTCGGAACCAGGAAACACCCCGCTGGGCAGGGCTGGGAAAACTGACTCCCAGTGCTAGAGCCTGAGCCCACTGGCCAGAGGCTGCCGTGAAATACCAAGGGAAGCTGTTGGGATTCCTGTCCCTGGCTCAGAACTCTGCTTCTCCTATCAACCTGTGGCTGGCAGGTGTGTGGGAAACAAAAAGACCCTGCCCTGCTCCGTGTGCTGGGGGGGGGACAAGGAGCTCTTACTTTCTACCCACTCCCTGAAGCCTCCTGGCTGCTCTGAGCAGGGTGGGGGGAGGATTCTGCTTCTCTGTCCCTCCTCCCCCTTGACTGGTGGAATTGTGGCTGGGGCAGCAGGTGCTGAGTGGGGGAATCTTGTTGTTTCAGATGCCGTTGACCTTCGAGGAGGTGGCTGTGTGTTTCACCCAGGGGCAGGGGGCTCTGCTGGACCTCTACTGGGACAGCACGCAGGAGAACTACCAGACGGTGACCTCGCTGGGTAAGAGTGTGAAGGGCTGGATCACAGAAACCCCCCTGGGAGCTGCCACCCAATGTGCAGAGACTACCCCTGCTCCTGTTTTCCCTGCCAGCTCAGGACTCCAGCACCCTGTCTTGCTGAGCCAAACACTCCCGTCTGCTCCAAAACAGACCCAGGGTCTGAATTACTTGCCCCAACGCTCACAAAAGTGTGCTTGTCTTTAACACTCGGATGCCCAACTCCCAGTGGGGTCTAAACCCAAATAAATCCGTTTTACCCTGTATAAAGCTTATGCAGGGTAAACTCATAAACTGTTCGCCCTCTGTAACACTGACAGAGAGATGCATAGTTTGCTCCCCCAGTTATTAATACCTACTCTGAGTTAATTAATAAGTAAAAAGTGATTTTATTAGATACAGAAAGTAGGATTTAAGTGTCAAGTATCAGAGGGGTAGCCGTGTTAGTCTGGATCTGTAAAAGCAGCAAAGAATCCTGTGGCACCTTATAGACTAACAGACGTTTTGCAGCATGAGCTTTTGTGGGTGAATACCCACTTCTTCGGATGCAAGTAGTGGAAATTTCCAGGGGCAGGTATATGTATGCAAGCAAGAAGCAAGCTAGAGATAATTAGGTTAGTTCAATCAGGGAGGGTGAGGCCCTGTTCTAGCAGTAGAGGTGTGAAAACCAAGGGAGGAGAAACTGGTTCTGTAGTTGGCAAGCCATTCACAGTCTTTGTTTAACCCTAAACTGATGGTGTCAAATTTGCAAATGAACTGAAGCTCAGCAGTTTCTCTTTGCAGTCTGGTCCTGAAGTTTTTTTGCTGCAGAATGGCCACCTTAAGCTCTGCTATTGTGTGGCCAGGGAGGTTGAAGTGTTCTCCTACAGGTTTTTGTATATTGCCATTCCTAATATCTGATTTGTGTCCATTTATCCTTTTCCTTAGAGACTGTCCAGTTTGGCCGATGTACATAGCAGAGGGGCATTGCTGGCATATGATGGCGTATATTACATTGGTGGATGTGCAGGTGAATGAACCAGTGATGGTGTGGCTGATCTGGTTAGGTCCTGTGATGGTGTCGCTGGTGTAGATATGTGGGCAGAGTTGGCATCGAGGTTTGTTGCATGGATTAGTTCCTGAGCTAGAGTTACTATGGTGCTGTGTGCAGTTACTGGTGAGAATATGCTTCAGGTTGGCAGGTTGTCTGTGGGCGAGGTCTGGCCTGCCACCCAAGGCCTGTGAAAGTGTGGGATCATTGTCCAGGATGGGTTGTAGATCCCTGATGATGCGTTGGAGGGGTTTTAGCTGGGGACTGTATGTGATGGCCAGTGGAGTCCTGTTGGTTTCTTTCTTGGGTTTGTCTTGCAGTAGGAGGCTTCTGGGTACACGTCTGGCTCTGTTGATCTGTTTCCTTGAGAATGCTTGGTGGAGATTTTGTAGGTGTTGGTCTCTGTCTGTGGGGTTAGAGCAGATGCGGTTGTACCTCAGTGCTTGGCTGTAGACAATGGATCTTGTGGTGTGCCCGGGATGGAAGCTGGAGGCATGAAGGTAGGCATAGCGGTCGGTAGGTTTTCGGTATAGGGTGGTGTTAATGTGACCATCACTTATTTGCACCGTGGTGTCTAGAAAGTGGACCTCCCGTGTAGATTGGTCCAGTCTGAGGTTGATGGTGGGGTGGAAGCTGTTGAAACCTGGTGGAATTTTTCCAGAGTCTCCTTCCCATGGGTCCAGATGATGAAGATGTCATCAATGTAGCGTAGGGAGAGAAGGGGCGTGAGTGGACGGGAGCTGAGGAAGCGTTGTTCCAGGTCGGCCATAAAAATAATGGCATATTGTGGGGCCATGCGGGTGCCCACAGCGGTATCACTGATCTGGAGATATACATTGTCATAAAATTTGAAATAGTTGTGTGTGAGGATAAAGGCACAGAGCTCAGCAACCAATTGTGCTGTGGCATCATCAGGGATACTGTTCCTGACAGCTTGTATTCCATCAGTGTGTGGGATGTTTGTGTAGAGAGCCTCTACATCCATGGTGGCTAGGATGGTGTTTTCTGGAAGGTCACCAATGCACTGTAGTTTCCTCAGGAAATCAGTGGTGTCACGGAGATAGCTGGGAGTGCTGGTGGCATAGGGTCTGAGTAGAGTCCACATATCCAGACAGTCCTTCAGTGAGAGTGCCAATGCCCGAGATGATGGAGCGTCCAGGATTTCCGGGTTTGTGGATCTTGGGTAGTAGATAGAATAACCCTGGTCGGGGCTCTAAGGGTATGTTGATTTGTTCCAGAGTTAGTGTAGGGAGTGTCCTGAGTAGATGGTGCAGTTTCTTAGTGTATTCCTCAGTGGGATCTGAGGGAAGTGGCCTGTAGAATTTGGTATTGGAGAGTTGTCTGGCGGCCTCCTTTTGGTAGTCAGACCTGTTCATGATGACAACAGCATCTCCTTTATCAGCCTCTTTGAGTATAATGTCAGGATGGTTTCTGAGGCTGTGGATGGCATTGCGTTCTGCACGAGGTAGGTTGTGAGGCAAGCGATGTTGTTTTTCCACAATTTCTGCCTGTGCACGTTGGCGGAAGCATTCAATGTATAGGTCCAGACTGTCATTTCGACCCTCAGGAGGAGTCCATGTGGAGTTATTCTTCTTGTGCGGTTGGTGGGAGGGTAACTGTGTATCAGTGCGCTGTTCAGTGTTGTCCTGAAAGTATTCTTTGAGTCGGAGATGGCGAAAGTAGGCTTCCAGATCGCCGCAGAACTGTATCATGTTGGTGGGGGTGGCAGGGCAGAAAGAGAGTCCCCAAGATAGGACAGACTTTTCTTCTGGGCTGAGTGTGTGGTTGGATAGATTGACGATATTGCTGGGTGGGTTAGGGGTACCACGGTTGTGGCCCCACGTAGCAGGTAGGAGTTTAGACAGCTTACAGTCCTTTTTCCTTTGTAGAGAGGTGAAGTGAGTGATGTAGATCTCCTGTCTTATTTTAGTGAAGTCCGTTTGTATGGAAGTTTGGTTATTAATGAGAGTCTCCAGGTTGGAGAGCTCTTTTTTTATGTTTTCCTGTTTGCTGTATAGGATGCTGATCAGGTGGTTCCTCAGTTTCTTTGATAGCGTATGGCATAATCTCTCACTGTGGTCTGTGTAGTATGTAGACAGCAGTGGATTTTTTACCTTTAGTCCATTTGGTATGATGTCCATCCGTTTGCATTTGGAAAGGAAGATGATATCCGTCTGTATTTGTGCAAGGATTTAAGTGGTTCCAAGTAACAGACAGAACAAAGTAAGTCACCAAGCAAAATAAAATAAAACGCGCAAATCTATGTCTAATCAAACTAAATACAGATAAGCTCCTCACCAGTTCCAGAATGTTCCCTTTTACAGACTAATCTCCTTTTAGCCTGGGTCCAGCAATCACTCTCACCCTCTGTAGTTACTGTCCTTTGTTCCAGTTTCCTTCAAGTATCCTGGGGGTGGGGGGTGGGGAAGAGGCTCCTTCTTTAGCCAGCTGAAGACAAAATGGAGGGGTCTCCCAGGGGTTTAAATAGACTTTCTCTTGTGGGTGGAGACCCCCTCCTCACCCTGTGTAGAATCCAGTCACAAAATGGAGATTCGGAATCACATGGGCAAGTCACCTGCCCATGCATGACTCAGGCCTTGCAGGTAGCAGCCATTACCCACATGCTACCTTGAACATCCTCAGGTAGACTTCTTATGTGGATTGGAGTCTTCCAAGCTCTTTTGTCTGTTAAGTTCTTCCTGATTGAGCATTGAACTTGCACATTCCTTTTCCAAGAAGTGAGCAAATGTTCTACCTAAGGCTATTTAGAAGTCAAGCAATTATAGAGCCGGTGTTCATAACTTTGAACACACAAATGGTGCCTGCACACAACTAGGATGAACATAACCAGTAGATCATAACCTTTACACAGATATGTTACATGGCATATGTAGCAAAACCCTATTCCAGTTATATCATACATACGTTTATGAGCACCTCACTATAAAGCCTTATGGGGTACACTGTCACAAAGGGATTCCTGGCCCCATGGTTATTGGAAGCTGGAGGCGGGTCTGCATGTCTGACACCGGTCAGGTTCTTCCCTCATCACTCTCCAGTGAGACCAGGGTGTCAAAACCTAAGGCACATACTAAACCATCCCCACCCAGCCCTCCTAGCTTGCAAGGTGGAGAAGCCATGTGTTGTCCTGTCTGTGTTGTTTCTCGGTCTTTCACAGAATCCCTCTTCTCCCTCCTCCTTGGGAACAGCTCAGCTATGTGGAGGGCTCTGGACTCCGCAGGTTTAGAAATAGGCAGGGGTTTAACACTGGAGCTGGGTGTGTGTCACAATTCCCCTCTCCTCCCCAGACGTCTGCCTCCCCCAAGGGGGCTCAGTGACCACGTTCCCATCCTCTTAGATTCCACATTCCCCAACACAACACAGGGACAGGTTCCACCCATGGAATGTCCTTTCTGACAGATGCTCTCTCAATCCTCCACTCATCCTGATCTGCTCTGATTTCACTCCCTGCACGGGATTTCCCCTTCCCAAACCTGACCTGATCACCCGGCTGGAACGAGGGGAAGAGCCGTGGGTGCCCGATCTCCAGGCCAGTGAGGAAAGAGGGATCCCGAGAGGCGCCCACACAGGTGAGGACTGACACTCAAACCATCTGGGGAATGAAGAAAAAAGTTGAGAATCCCAAAAATGTAGTATCAATAAGTGCCCTTAGTTCCTTCCTCATCTCACCCAGGGCAGGGCTGCAGCCAGCAGGTATCACTGACATCGCTTTCCATGTGTCCTGTTACCTGCAGGAGTTTCCTTCCAACTTTCCTTCTCTGTGAAAGTTTGGGTGGGAAGTGGAGGCAGAATCCAATTGCTCCATCTGTGCAGCTTTAGTATGTTGGGTTTCCCCTTGGTGATATTCCTCTTAATTTCTCCCCAGCACAATGACTTCTGTCCGGATTGTCTCTCTCCCAGCAGGTGATGTGAGAGTGAGTGAGAACGAGGAGGGGAACCAACAGCAGGAAGTTCCTGGGCACGGGGAATCGCAGGGAACCTCTGTGGGAAGACCCCATAAGTGCTTCGACTGTGGAAAAAGCTTCATACAGAAGTCACACCTTGTTAGACATCAGGCGATCCACACTGGAGAGAGGCCCCATCAGTGCTTAATCTGTGGGAAAAGTTCCATACGGAGGTCAGACCTTGTTAGACATCAGGCAATCCATACTGGAGAGAGGCCCCATAAGTGCTTCGACTGTGGAAAAAGTTTCACACACAGATCAAATCTTACTGCACATCAGGCAATCCACACTGGAGAGAAGTCCCTTAAGTGCTTGGACTGTGGGAAAAGTTTCACACAGAGATCAAATCTTACTGCACATCAGGCAATCCACACTGGAGAGAGGCCCCATAAGTGCTTCGACTGTGGAAAAAGCTTCATACAGAAGTCACACCTTGTTGCTCATCAGGCGATCCACACTGGAGAGAGGCCCCATCAGTGCTTAATCTGTGGGAAAAGTTTCATACGGAGGTCAGACCTTGTTAGACATCAGGCAATCCATACTGGAGAGAGGCCCCATAAGTGCTTCGACTGTGGAAAAAGCTTCATACAGAAGTCACACCTTGTTGCTCATCAGGCGATCCATACTGGAGAGAGGCCCCATAAGTGCTTCGACTGTGGAAAAAGTTTCACACACAGATCAAATCTTACTGCACATCAGGCAATCCACACTGGAGAGAGGTCCCTTAAGTGCTTGGACTGTGGGAAAAGTTTCACACAGAGATCAAATCTTACTGCACATCAGGCAATCCACACTGGAGAGAGGCCCCATAAGTGCTTCGACTGTGGAAAAAGCTTCATACAGAAGTCACACCTTGTTGCTCATCAGGCGATCTATACTGGAGAGAGGCCCCATAAGTGCTTCGACTGTGGAAAAAGTTTCAAACACAGATCAAATCTTACTGCACATCAGGCAATCCACACTGGAGAGAGGCCCCATAAGAGCTTCGACTATGGAAAAAGCTTCATACAGAAGTCACACCTTGTTGCACATCAGGCAATCCACACTGGAGAGAGACCCCATCAGTGCTTAATCTGTGGGAAAAGTTACACACGGAGGTCCGGCCTTGTTAAACATCAGACAATCCATACAAGAGGGAAATAACACTTAGATTAAACTTGGGTTTAATAATGTCATTGTATATATCTCTCTTTAAAGTTTGTGGTAAACTGTCTATGAATGGCTTTATGGATAATTACCTTATGTTAATCCGTATAGTTTTATTACCTGTGGTGTTTGCGAAATAGAAGGTTACTTCCAAAACCTATTGTTCACCCAAGGGCTGCCTGCTGTCGAGAGGCTGCAAAAATGTGTGTGTAAACTCTTGAGACCTGATCCTTTTATCTCCGATGTTCTTAAGCTTTATTCAGGGGGCATTTGAGTCGTAAGACTGAGATCTCCAGTCCCCTCTGCACTGCCCTGATATTGAACATTTGGACATTGGACTAGAATGTGATGAAATGATTCTGAAAAGGACTCTTTTCAATTCTAACGCACCATCTCTGTGGTGAAACTGACCTAAGGGCTCTATTCATGTTTATATGTCTAATGACCTTTGAGCCAATACTGTCTTTTCTTCTATTAGTAAATCATAGTTTCGTTAACAAGAATTGGCTGTAAGCGCGTATTTGGGGAAGAACTGAAGTATCATTAATTTGGTGGGTGATGTGTCTGATCCTTTGGGATTGGTAGAATTCTTTATATGATGACGATTTTCAGGAATCCCCATCAGAATCTCAGAGGACATTTTCCCACATCAGGTATCGTTAAAGACTTGCCTCTGTTGCCACTCTGTCAAATCAGTTATTTTGTTACAGTATCTCCCATACCATGAAGGGTTTACAGAGCTGAATGATGCGTCATGCCTGTGCCAGGGAACTTTCAGTGAAATTAGCCTGTAATTAAAATCCAAAGTTATTACCCATTAAACTTGACAGCAATTCCCTACCTTGTACTCCTGGGCAGCCGCCTCTGTGGAAGTCACCGTGGGAGCTCTCTGAACCCGGGACAGATGGCAAACCAGACAGATGGAAGTTTGATCCTCTTCACAGAAGTTTCAGAGCCTTCTGCTGTTCCCCCCCACACCCTGTTCCCTCCTGCTCCTTTTGCTGCCTGGAAACTCAGCCAATTGGCGATTTCTACCATGTTTCCCAGCTGCCTGTTGGGCCTGACATTTCTCCGTTGCACAGTTTCTGCAGACAGGAGACAGCTGTATCGGATCCCTCCCAGCACTGTCTGACCTGCCTGCACTGCAGTGACAGCTTCTGTGAAATACTGCAGACAAATGGGACGTGGAGCTTCCTCCTGGAGACTTTCCAGGGGGTTCTCTGCGGCCATGGCTCCCTCTGAAGCATTCAGTGAAAAATGTACCACTAGGGCTCTGGTCCTGCAATCAGAGGCATCCCCCTGTGACAGGGCTGGCTCCAGACACCAGCCTACCAAGCACATGCTTGGGGTGGCACCTCGGGACAGGGCGGCACTCGGGGTTTGTTTTTGTTTTTTTTGGTTCGGTCGGGCGGCGCTGGGGGGGGCGGGGCTTGGGAAGGCGGGGCGCCATGCTGGAGGGGCGGGGACTTGGGCGGTGCGACGTTCAGGGGCGGGGACTTGGGTGGCATGACGCGACACTTGGGGGGCGGGGACTTGGGGTAAGCTTGGGAGGGCGGGGACTTGGACGACGTAATGCGACGCTCGGGGGGGCGGGGACTTGGGCGGCGCGATGCGACGCGACGTTCGGGAGGGGGGGCGGCACTCTTTGTTTTCTCTTGGGGTGGCAAAAATGTTAGAGCCGGCCCTGTACCTGCGGGAGGTCCACCGGCCGCCCCAAGCGCGCGCTTGGGTCTGGAGCCGGCTCTGTTCACAAGACAAAACCTAGGTTAAGCTGATATCAATGTTTCAAAGGCCTGATTCTCATGTACACTAAGACAGCTCTGGCTCAATGAAAAGAAGCTGCGGTGTTTCCAACATTCATGATTTTATAATGAGTCTCATTGTATTTGGTGTGTTTGTGAAAGCCCCAGCTCCGGGAAGCATGTGATGAGGTGAGACTCTTGGCTTTCCTTTCCTAAACAAAGGAAGTTTCTGGCTTTCCTGGTTTGCAGAGAAAAACTTTAAGTGAGTAGTTACTGTATATTGATTTCAATTACAACACAGAATACAAAGTGTACAGAGATCCCTTTATTTTTTTAATTACAAGTATTTGCACTTAAAAACACCCCCAAAAGAAATCATATTTTTCAATTCACCTATTACAAGCACTGTTGTGCAATCCCTTTATCATGAAAGCTGAACTTACAAATGTAGAATTATGTAAAAAATACCTTTATTCAAAAATTAACCAATGTAAAATTTCAGAGTCCATAACTCCACCAGTGCTACTTCTTGTTCAGCCAATTGCTTAAACAAAGAGGTTTGTTTCCATTTGCAGGAGGTAATGCTGCAAGTTCAAAGTGTCAATCTCATGACACTGTTGCAGCCAGAATCGCAAGGTATTTACATGCCAGATGCGCTAAAGATTCCTATGTCCCTTCATGCTTCAACCACCGTTGCTTAACCTCCCTTCCCCTGGCCTGTTATACCTGCTGCTCATGCTCAGACCAGAGCTGATTGTTCTTCAGCTTTTCAGCCTCTTCTAGGGTCTGTGGGGAAAATTTTTCATCTTACACTAGGGTTGCCAATTCTCCTGGAGCAAACACCATTTGTGGCAATGGCATCTGGTCCGGGAGAGTTGGAAATCTTATCTGCCAGGAAAATCCCTCAGGCTGGCATTTCCCATTTGCCTGCCTCCTGCCGAAGGAGCGTCAATTGGAATTTATTTATTTTTTGAGCTGCTCCCACAGACATAGCTGCTATCACCCATTGGGGTGGATTAATTAACTCTCCCGCAGGTGCAGTACAGAAACCTGCTTCCTGTAGGAATGTGCTACTTATGGTGAAGTGAGCATGCTCAGTAACATCTGCTGAAGCCACTGCCCTTCATCCTGCCCTTACGAAGTGTAAGATTGTGCCGAGTGCTTTTTACAGGGGTTAAAAAGAGGCAAAGGGGGCAAATCAGAGGAGGGGGGCAGCCAGGTTCTGAGCAGGGGGCAAAAATTGACTGGTCGGGGGGGTCAGGCACCTGACAAACACCTGCCAGGAATGGTCTAGATCAGGGTCAGCAACCTTTCAGAAGTGGTGTGCCGAGTCTTCATTTATTCACTCTAATTTCAGGTTTCGCGTGCTGGTAATACACATTAACATTTTTGGAAGGTCTCTCTATGTAAGTCGTATAAACTATTGTTGTATGTAAAGTAAACAAGTTTATTAAAAATGTTTAAGAAGCTTCATTTAAAATTAAATTAAAATGCAGATATCAGTTTAGTGCAGTGGTTCTTCACCTGGGGTGCACGCACCCCCTGAGGCAGGGCAAAACCCTGGGCAAAACTTCCACCTTGCGCTCCCGCCCCTTGCACTTCACTTCATTGAGGGGCAAATCCCAATAAGCCTTTATAGACCCCAGGGGCCAGCCGTGCCCAGGGGCTGCTCCCCAGAACAGGTTCCTCTCTCCCTGCCTCCTGAACTCCCCTGGAGGGTGCACAGCCCCCCCGCGAGCCCTACCCTCCCCTCCCCACCCCACCCCATCCCATCCTGGTGGCTTCCGCCCCGAGTCCACTCACTGGCTTTGCAGAGCTTGGGCCGCTGCAGCAGCCTAAGTTACGCAACTTCAGCTACATGAATAATGTACTGAAGTCGACGGACTTAGATCTACTCACCGCAGTGTCTTCACTTCACTTCAGTGAGTCAACTGCTGCCGCTCCCCCGTCGACTCTGCCTGTGCCTCTCGCGGCGCTGGAGTACAGGAGTCAATGGGAGAGCGCTTGGGGGTTGATTTATCGTGTCTAGACTAGACGTGATAAATCGACCCCCGCTGGATCAATCGCTGCCCGCCGATCCGGTGGGTAGTATAGACATACCATAATTCTGCTTCTGATTTAATTATTTAGCAATTCCCTGGAGACATGTGGTACCTTTATACCCACCACTTTGACGCTTTTCCTCTCTATGACCCCCAAAATGAACACATTACAATGACTTTCATGCATTTGCCCTTCCGTTTGGAATGTTCTGACTCTTCTGTATACACCAGTCACCCGCAGCCCAAGTGCAAGAGAGGGTTATGATCTATTACAGTCAAACCGCTGTTTGCCACCAAACCATTAACTCCTTTGAGATTGTGACTATGTCAAAAAAAGGGTTTTTGTGGGGGGGGGGAGGTTTTTTTTATATAAGTAGCTGGGTAATGATCAAGTGACTATAAAAAAAAAAACAACCAACAAAAATACAGCTATTTATATAAATATATTAATCCCTGCAGGCAATGTGTCTCTTCAGCTTCACCAAAAAGGTTCATGAACAGATTGCATAAGCAAAGAATTTCTACATTCTTTACACTTCTCCTCCCCAGAAAAAGAAAGGGTTTTTTTCCTCTTCTTTATATTGCAGGCACAGAATGGCAACTCTGGCACTCGATAATCCATTCCCGGAGGTCCAGAAGTCAGCACCCCTACATTTAACAGGGGGGTGTTTTTTTTTTTTTTATATATATATATATATATATATCTCAAATCATCTTGGCTAGAGATTAGTTCCTTCAGGAGAAACAGTGCTTTTAGACTTCTTATACAGCAAAATGGGGAAAAAAATAACCCCAAACTTCTATGGCTCAACAACAAAAAGCTTCTTGAATTACCAAGCAGTTTCACGGAACAGCCTTCATTGCGCAATAGTCTCCCGAAGAGTGGGTGCTGTGTGTGTCCTGGCGGGCGGGGGAATACTGCTCAAATGGCACGGAGAAGGTCAAGGTACTCCTGCAAGGAGAGAAGTCACATGGTTACATGGTCGGGGGTGAGGGAGGAGAGATAGCTAATGATGCTGCAACACTTTTCAGTTACCACAAGCATTAGGGTTAGAGCTGGGGATGCCAGAGCTGGGTTTTGAACACCCCCAAAGCATGAGGGTTTGGGGATCTGGGATTTTGGCTTAGCCAATTATAAAGATAGGGGCCAGGTCTGAATTTCAAGCCACCTCCAGAGCTCAACTGCAGGGCTCTGGTTCAGGCCCATCTCTGCTCAGGACTGATCTTTAGCCAGAGAGAAACACTTACCTCCGTTGGTGGTTACAGTCAGGACCCTATCCAGGTCTTCCACTAGCTGCTTAAAGGTTGGCCGTTCCGATGGGACTACATGCCAGCACTCCTTCATGATCATGTACCTGAGGAGAACAAAGAGCAAGAGGCCTTCCCTGTGATGGGGTGGGGGAGAGAGAAGAGCACGTGTGCAGATCTACATGTCCCAGCACAGCCAGGCTTTGGCCCATGCACCTGCTGGGGCAGAACCAGCCCCCACTCCTTTGCATTGCTCTAAACAAAGTGAGACATGCAGCTCCTTCTGTGCCTGAACCCACTGCCCAGCCCAGATACAGCCACCAGTCTGTGCATTGCTACAGGGCGTAACACAACCCAGCTGGTATGCCTGCAGCAGAAGTAAAGAAAGGGGATCCCCTAGGTAAACCTCTCCAGCACGGGGCCTTAGGAACCCACAGTGCCGGAGCCCAAGAGGGGCAGGTATGGAAACTGGGTGTGAAGAGGGAGGGAAAGCCCAGGCTACAGAGTACTGAGAAAGGCAGCTGGGTCTATCAGGAGTTTTATTACTGTAGCTGTCTATCACACAGTCCTTGGCAGCATAGGCCTAAGGTTGCCAATGGCTTGGTGCTCTATGTAGCCCCAGCATTCATGGCCTTGGCAGCAGGACCAGAGGCCCCAAAGGGAAATCAAGGAGGAGGGAAATTCACACTTCAACTTCTTTGACATGCACGCACACCCCTTTACAATAAGGTGGGCGACCTGCAAATCACAAAGCTAGCCATAAACTGTCACATTTGACTAGGAAGCCATTGGATTATCCAAACAGAAGCCCCTAATGTCCTAGTCGGAAATCTGGTTTGTATGGTAAACAATGCTAAGGCCTGGCTCTCGCCCTGTCACTTTGCTAGGAGCAAGAGGACACTCATCAGGCCCTATTGGTCTTGAGTGCCCTCTCCCTTAAGCAGGAACCAATGATGTTTACAGGAGAGGGCGTCCTCCCACAGAGACAAGAGCAAATACCAATTTAATACAGATTGGTCTGCTTTGAAATCCAACATACAGCAGGAAAAGCTTTGCCTACAGCAGGTTTGTCCACAGTTTGTCCACAGTGTGGAGTAGGCAAAGCCAACTGGACCAGGGAAGAGTTAAAAGACAACAGCTGGGAACGGCGAGACAACAGGCTTAAAATGGAGTACTGCTAGCACGACACTCACCGAATAGTGATTTGTCCTGCCTCAGTCCCAGCGTACTGACTGGAGTTACACGCAGGCAATTAAATGTTACTTAATTCACATTTGTTTAGGGAGTTACTGAAGTTGAAACAACAAGAAAGGAAACTAAACGTAATGATGCCATTTTCAGAGGCTCAGAACCGGCCTCCTAGCAATGGTCTCAGGGCCAGAGAAAGTGTTTCTTGTCTGCACAGTGGCCAACGTGCCGGGAGCGGAGTACTGCTGCAATCAGACAAATACATCAGGCAGGAAATGCTGCATTCGAAGGGTAAGTCACCAGAGGCACTGCTAGCCCACTGGGGGCTCAAAGAAGGACTATCCTCTTCCCCTGCTCCACCCCAACAAATACTGCTTGGGGACCTAAGCGATTGCTTAGTCTGCTTATGCCTGAGCCTCCCTAGGCAAATCCACAGACCTGAGCTGGGCATGGGTTGACATGAATCGACCAAGCATAGCAAGCGTAGCTGCATATTTTGACTGTCGGTGATGTAATGAGTCTAAATGCATCAGGCTCGGTAAGTCTATCTGGAGCCAGCCGGACAATCGCACAGCAGGACCAGTAAACAGTAGTAAGTGGGGGTCAGACAAAGGAATGGGCAGCAATATTTATACACACACACCTGGAGAAACTGAATTAAGAAGGAAAATAAACTCGTGCGTCAGCCAAGGTTTCTAGAAATGAAGCCATAAAGCTACTCCCTCCCTCACTTACAGGTCATGAGTGCAGTTTGCTGGCTTGTCCAGCCGATTGCCTTCTTTTAAGAATTTGAAGAGTTCCTTTGCTTGGAATTCCCGGATATGGAGACCCCCCCAAAGTAAAGATCTCCCACAGCAGCACTCCAAAAGACCAGCTGGGAACCAAAGAAAGATGTTTAAAATTCAATGAGGTTTTTCAGTTTGTTTGGTTTTTTGCTTTTATTTCAGTGCAGCCATGCACAGCTAACACAGACGTCAATAGCATGACTAATTGCCTAGGCCATTTTCACTAGTTACTTGGAGATCTCTGCTGATCCAACTCACTAGCAAAGAACTCCCAGGCACCACGTCTGAAACTGAAATCAGCATTTAATCAGATAGGTGACAGCCCATTTATTACCCCTGGCTCTTCGTTAGGTCTTCCACCAGCTCCACTGAATGGAACAAATCCAATGATTCATGCCCAGCTTCACTGAATCACAGGCTAGGAACCACAGGCCACTGTGCAAGCTGATAGCAAAGCTTGCTTGTTACAACCCTTATTTCACTGGCCGGACTGGAACAGAAACCCCCTACAAAAATCAGCACAGGTCTAATGTTAAATGCCTTGGCACTGCTGCTGTGCTACATTTAAAAGTCCACTTTTTCAAAATATATTTTGCCTCCTTCATTTTCTTTTTTAAAATAGAGATTGTGTGTCTCTTTCTATCTCTCTAATTTAGGTAAACTGACGTGTCCATTGCTGCATTACCTACGTGCTGAAACTACGATTTTGGATCACTGAAGCTACAGCATGTGAAATTTACAGAAGAGAGAATACAAATAATGCTTACACATCGCTCTGGTGAGTGTAGACCCCGTCAAACAATGCTTCTAGAGCCATCCATTTCACAGGCAGCCGACCCTGTAATTAGGAAGACAAAGGGAATGTTCCATCAGCATATTCACTCAGCCACAAGGGCACTATCTGAATCTTCTATTCTAATCCAGTTTGAAACATTTTCATTAGTCACCACATCTGCTTCCCTGATCACTGTGCAGGCAGTAGTGGCCACATGTAAACAGAATATAACATTTGATCCCCGGTCTTCACTGACTATCTGCATTATAAACACCCTCACCCTCTTGCATGCTGCATTTCACTGCCAAGACAGGTTTAATGAATCAAGACATTTAAATCTCTGCATGAAAAACAGCATCCATCGTGTTACGAACGCAGCTGTGGGGCTGGACAGTTTCAAAATAGAGTGGGACCAACACACACAGGCCTCGCTGGCTTGAAGAGATCATTTCACTCAGTGCAAAAATGCTGCTTAGTCTGAACTGTAGGGGGAAATCCACAGAGTGAATTCACCCAATGGCTTCACTGTGATCCCGCTGAAATCAAATGGGGTGTTTTTGTCATTTCAGCAGGACTATCGATGATCTCAACAGGGCTCCTTGTGGGTACAGGGGCCTGTCTGCCTGCTACCAATTGCTGGATCAGGGCCCAATGTTTTTCTCAATGCAGTAATTTGTTTAAAAAGAAGGTGTGGACCAAGGGCGTGTGCTGCTGACTCCTCCACCGCTGGGACCTGCCATGCACTTGGCAGCTGTGTACTCACACTGGCTGTTTTCTTGTAACAGCTGATGTTGCCAACATCTCTGGCTAGGCCGAAATCGGCTATTTTCATCACATTGTCTTCAGTGACTAACACGTTCCTGGCTGCCAAGTCTCGGTGAATGCACTGTGAAAGGTGAGCATGGAGATAAATATGGGCTCGTTAAACTGCTTATGATTCGTGGTTTATGCCGATTCATTTACCTGAAAGCCAATAAAGCTGCACCATTTAATTCTTCGCCCTTTAGATCATCGCTGCCACATGCAGTCTCAGACAAACGGCTTCTAAGCAACATCTACCAAACACACACACACACACACACACACACACACACACACACACACACACAGGCAAGACAGCAGTGCTTCTTCATCTGCTCTCTCAGGACAGGACACTCGGACTGGAGATCGGCTAGATCCCGGGGCTGAACACCAAGCTGCCACCACCAGGGAGGAGAGTCTGGGCTAATGGTTTACTTACAGGAGGGCAATGGGAATCAAGACACTAGGATTTGATTCCCTGCTCTACGACTGACTCACTGTGTATAAACTAATGTCCCAGTTTCCCCATCTGTAAGATGGGCCTGATTGTCAATTGCGAGACTAGTGTCAGGTCCAATGTTTGCAAAGTGCTTTCGGAGCCCACGGATGGCTCTATGTAAGTGTCAGGTCTTGTTATGAATGGGTCAAATCCTTCGCTGGGCTAACTCCAAGGGAGTCTACGTTCACCTGGTAACTAACCAGAGATACTGCTCTTCTAACAAATGAATGTTTGTCACAGGCTGTGTCTCTGCCTCAGCCTTGATGCTCTGCACTTTCAGCAGTACTGAAAAGGGGCCACAGAGGCTCCTGATTCTATTGTCTGAGATGAGATTCTCTCTCAAAGTGACTTTCAATTTTGCTGTCATGCTGACGCCACCAAGATGCAGCGTACAGCGCAGCATGGCTCTAAATCTGACTGTGGCCACCTCTGGCTAGTGGCTGAGACTGACTGAAGGTCGGACATCTGATAGTCAATTACTTCTGCCTTTAGACGTTTCTGTTGTGTGACATTTGTATTTGCTCACTGAAAACACGCAACTGAGGTCTGCCTTTCATACGGACTCTGCAATGTCCATGTATTGCCAAACTGTTCACACACTTACTCATAGACTCATGAAGCAGCAAAGAGTCCTGTGGCACCTTATAGACTAACAGACGTCTGAATCGTCTGTTAGTCTATAAGGTGCCACAGGACTCTTTGCTGCTTCTACAGAACCAGACTAACACGGCTACCCCTCTGATACTTGATCATAGACTCATAGACTTTAAGGTCAGAAGGGACCATTATGATCATCTAGTCTGACCTCCTGCACAATGCAGGCCACAGAATCTCACCCATCCACTTCTATAACAAACCCTTAGCCTATGTCTGAGTTACTGAAGTCCCCAAATTGCGGTTTGAAGACCTCAAGCTGCAGAGAATCCTTCAGCAAGTGACCCGTGACCCGTGCCCCATGCTGCAGAGGAAGGCGAAAAACCTCCAGGGCCTTTGCCAATCTGCCCTGGAGGAAAATTCCTTCCCGACCCCAAATATGGCAATCTAAACCCTGAGCATGTGGGCAAGACTCACCAGCCAGCACCCAGGAAAGAATTCTCTGTAGTAACTCAGATCCCAACCCATCTAACTTCCCATCACAGACCACTGGGCATACTTACCTGCTGATAATCAAAGATCAATTGCCAAATTAATTGCCAAATTTAGGCTATCCCATCATACCATCCCCTCCACACATTTATCAAGCTTAGTCTTACTGTTGGATTGTTGATTACAGCAAAGGGGCACCCAGCTAAAATCGCTCATAAATGGATGTGATCATACACAAATGGACTTCTAGGTCCCTTAACAATGCTTCTTTGCAAGCAGCAATGCATTTCTTACTGAAAAAAATAATTCCTGTACTAGGCTCTTAAGGGTAGAACCCAGTCATATATTTGCCCACAATGCACTGTGCACACCTATCACATGACACATATGTTTATGTACGTGATAAATAACAGACTCCAAGTCACTCAACTCACTTTCTGAGATGCCAAATATTCCATGCCACAGGACACCTGGTAGGCGCACGAGACTAAATCTGTAAATGTTAACTGCTCTTCTGGCAGCTTGCAGGTGTTGAGTGAAAATGTGTCAGGCGGCCGACGATCCCAGAGATATTCCTTCAAGTTCCCTTTTGACGCATATTCTACCAGAATGTAAAGTGGGCCTGCCAACAAAAAACAGTCACAATCTGGCTCTTACATCATAATTACAAAGCGCCTTGCAAAGCAGAGTGAGAGTCACTAGCCTCATTTTACTGAAAGGGAAAGAGGGGGTGAGGTGACATTATGGTGATCAACAGATGGCTCAGGCAGTGGTGCTATAAGGAGGGCTTTGGGATGTATGGCCACTGGGAAGCATTCATGGCGGAAGACTGTTCTCTTGGGCTGGACTTCACCTAAGTAGGGAGGGAAATAGATTTCTAGGATGGCGGCTGGTGCACAACTGATTAAGAGAGCTTTAAACTAGGAATCTGGGGGAGATGTCCAGGTAATCTCCATGCCGGAATTTAACATTGAGAGGGAAGAAAACAAAGCAAGAAAGGATACAGCCGTGGGTAGGAGAATGGACATAAGGAGGAAGGATAGTGTAGATACCAGTCTAATAGGTGATACTGGCAGGGCCGGCTCTAGGTTTTTTGCCGCCCCAAGCAAAAAAAATTTTGGCTGGCCCCCCCCCCCCCAGACATGAGCTCCCCCCGCCCACCAGTACCCCCCACTCACACCCCCTGTTGCCCCAGCACTGGCCTCCCCCCACAATGTGGGATCCGCTACCAGCACACTGCAGC
Source organism: Mauremys mutica (assembly GCF_020497125.1). Classification (NCBI taxonomy): domain Eukaryota; kingdom Metazoa; phylum Chordata; order Testudines; family Geoemydidae; genus Mauremys; species Mauremys mutica. The sequence continues at coordinate 38,403 of NW_025423228.1, forward strand.
AGAAGCCTGGCCCAGCTGTGACTCTGTCCCCATGCGGGTGGAGCTGCTGGGCGGCGCGGAGCGGGAGTACTTCCAGGTGGCGGCACGGCTACGGGGTGGCATAAAGAACACGGCCCCCTCCCTGGGCTTCGCAGCACTGCTGGTGGCCAAGGTGGATCAGTTCGCGCTCACCGCCCTCACCCTCGACATGCTGGCGGCCAAAGACCTGGAGAGCCCCCTGGACCTGCTGCTCTTCAGCCTCACGGTGCCCTGGCCCAGCCCTGGCAGGAGGGAAGGCGAGGATCTCCGGCTGCGGGGCTACCTGCTCAGCACCGACGAACCCAGCCGGCCGCTCACCTCCTCACACACTCCAGGAGCCCCTCGCCGCCATCGCAGCTGGGGCTCGGCTCCAGGGGACCCCGTTTCCCTCCCTCCCTGGCGCCCAGAGGATTCAGGCAAAGCAATTTTGGGGACCCCTTCCATAAAAAAAGTTGCAATACTATAGTAACATGTATTTGGAAATGTAAAAAATAACTAGTGAAAATTAATTTGTAATAATTTGAAAATACACCAAATACATTATTTAAAAACATTAAATGCTTTACTGGTCTGTCTACATTTGCAATTACATAATGGGCTGTTGCTGGGTGATGGTGATGGTTGGTGCCAATGGGCTGTCACTGCATGGAGGTGGTGCTGCTGTTGCCCAGGGCTGGGTGGGGAGCTGGGCTCTGGGGGTGCCCGGCTCACAGGGGCTGGGCTCAGGTCCTGTGGGGAGATGGGGTCGGAGGTTGTCTGGCTCAGAGGGGCTCGCCTCAGAGCTGGGGGTCTGGGGTGGGGGGATGGGGTCGGAGGGTGCCCAGCTCAAAGGGGCTGGGCTGGGCTTGGAGATGAGGGTCAGGGCTGTGGGGGCTGGGGTGGGGGGGGTGCCCGGCTCAACGGGGCTGGGCTCGGAGCTGGGCTGGGGTGGGGTGAGGGAGATAGTGTCAGGGCGGTGCCCACCTCAGAGCAGCTGGGCTCAGAGCTGGGGGTCAGGGCAGTGGGGGATGGGGTCGGGGGTGTCCGGATCAGAGGGGCTGGGCTCAGAGCTGGGGTCAGGGGGTCAGTGGGGGATGGGGTCGGGGGTGTCCGGATCAGAGGGGACTGGGCTCAGAGCTGGGGGTCAGGGCTGTGGGGGGGAATGGGGTCAGGGGGGTGTCCGGATCAGAGGGGCTGGGCTCAGAGCTGGGGGTCAGGGCTGTGGGGGGAATGGGGTGAGGGGGGTGTCCGGATCAGAGGGGCTTGGGCTCAGAGCTGGGGGTCAGGGCTGTGGGGGGGAATGGGGTGAGGGGTGGTGTCTGGATCAGAGGGGCTGGGCTCGGAGCTGGGGGTCAGGGCTGTGTTGGGAAAGGAGGGAGGGGGGTGTCTGGATCAGAGGGGCTGGGCTCGGAGCTGGGGGTCAGGGCGGTGGGGGGAAGGGGTGGAGGGGGGTGTCGGGCACAGAGGGGCTGGGCTCGGAGCGGGGGGTCGGGGCTGTGAGGCGGATGTGGCTGGGGGGGTGCCCAGGTCCTAGGGGCTGGGGTTGGAGCTGGGGATCAGGGCTGGGTGGGGAGGATGGGTTTGGGGGGGTGCCCACCTCAGAGGGGCTGGGCCTGGGGGGGTAATGGGGTCGGGAGGTGCCTGACAAACACCTCCCTGAGACCCCCCCAATCCAACCCCCCTTCCCTGGCCTCTGACCGCCCCCCCCACAGAACCTGTGCCCCCTCCCTGCCCCCTGTGTGTCCCCGGGACTCCCTGCCCCTTAGCCACTCCCCCCGCCCCGGCTGCTTACCCCCAGCTCACCGCGCGGCAGCCGCATGGCTCCGGACGGGGCTGAGCTCTTCCCCGCTCAGAGCCGCGTGGGGAGGGGGCGGGGCCGCGAGCTCCAGGCTGAGCTCAGCTGCCTCCGCTCGGCCCGGAGCTTGCAGCCCCGCCCCCACCCCACGCGGCTCTGAGCGGGGCGGAGCTCAGGCCGCCCCCCCTCCCCCAGCCAAGCGGCTGCAGCGCTGTTTAGGACCTGGGAAACAAGCGGAGGAGGAGCGGCCCGGCGTCTGCAGCCCGGCGGGGGCGCGCTACCGGTAAGGGGCCATCCCTCTCCCCCAAGCGGAGTCGGTAGCGCGGCCCTGCCTGGCTGCAGGGGACGGGCCGCTCCTCGGCTCGCAGCGGCAGGATGAGCTGGGGCCCCAGCCTTTTGCCGCCCCCTATATTTTGCCGCCCTAGGCACCAGCTTGTTTTGCTGGTGCCTAGAGCCGTCCCTGGATACTGGTGGTAGAATGTCTGTGCCTAATCGGGTAAAGAAATGTCAGTGAAGCCAAACGGCAAAAAAATAAGATGTTTGTACACTAATGCAAGGAGCCTAGGTAAAAAAATGAAGGAACTAGAGCTACTGGTGCAGAAAGTGAAACCGGATATTATAGGGATAACAGAAACATGGTGGAATAGTAGTCATGACTGGAGTACAGGTATTGAAGGGTATGTGCTGTTTAGGAAAGACAGAAATAAAGGCAAAGGTGGTGGAGTAGCACTGTATATCAATGATGAGGTAGACTAAAGAAATAAGGAATGGATAAGATAGAGTCCTGTCCTGGGTAAAAATAACATGGGGGAAGAAAGCTACTAGAGCCACCCCTGAGATAGTGCTTGGGGTGTGCTACAGACCGCCAGGATCTGATCTGGATATGGATAGAGACCTCTTTAATGTTTTAATGAAGTAAACACTAATGGGAATTGTGTGATCATGGGAGACTTTTACTTCCCAGATATGGACTGGAGGACAAGTGCTAGGTATCATAATAGGGCTCAGATTTTTCTGGATGCAATAGCTGATGGATTCCTTCACCAAGTAGTTGAAGAACCAACAAGAGAGGATGCCATTTTAGAGTTGGTTTTGGTGAGTAGTGAGTACCTCATAGAAGAAATGGTTGTAGGGGACAACCTTGGTTCGAGTGATCATGAGCTAATTCAGTTCAAACTAGATGGAAGGATAAACATAATAAGCTGGACTAGGGGTTTTTGATTTCAAAAGGGCTAACTTTAAAGAATTAAGGGAAATTAGTTAGAAAGTTGAGATTGGGACTGAAGAACTTGTGGATCTAAAGGCAGAGGAGCCTGGGAACGTACTTCAGTTCAAATGTTGCAGGAAACTATCCAGAAGCCTGCATTCCAAAAAGAGGAAAAAATTCATAGGGCAGGAGTTGTAGACCAAGCTAGGGTTGAGCAAGCATCTCAGAGAGTGAGTAAGAAATAATCAGAAAGCCTACAAGGAATGGAAGAAGGGAGTGTATCAGCAAGGAAAGCTACTCTTATTGAGGTCATAACAATCGAAGGGATAAAGTGAGAAAGGCCAAAAGCCCATGTACAGTTGGACCTTGCAAAGGGAATTAAAACCCAATAGTATAAAGGTTCTATAGCCATCCTAAATAAGAAAAAAACAAAGAAAGAAGAAGTGGGGCCGCTAAAACACTGAGGAGGAGTGGAGTGGAGTTATAGGATTATCTAGGCATGGGCCCAATATCTAAGCAAATACTTTGCCTCAGTCTTTCAATGAGGCTAAATGAGCAGCTTAGGGATAATGGTAGTCGATGACAAATGGGAATAGAGGATATGAGGTAGATATTATCACATCCGAGGTAGAAGCCAAACTCGAACAGCTTAATGGGATGAAATTGGGGGCCCAGATAATGTGCATCCCAAGAATATTAAAGAACTGGCACATAAAATTGCAAGCTCATTATCATCAGTTCCTATTTTTAAGAAAGGGAAAAAAAGTGATCCGAGTAAACTATAGGCCCTGGTAGTTTGGACATCTGTATATTGCAAGGTCTTGGGAAAAAACTGAAGAAAAAGTAGTTAAGGACAACTGAGGTAAATGGTAACTGGGACAAAACACAACTTGGTTTTACAAGAAGGTTAGATCGTGCCAAACCAACCTGATCTCCTTCTTGGGAGAAAGTAACAGAATTTGTTAGACAAAGGAAACGCAGTGGAATCTAATCTACCTCGATTTCGAGTAAGGCATTTGGATATGCTTCCCACATGAGGAGTTTATTAGTTAAATTCGGAAAAGGATGGATCAATAATGAAAACTGAAAGGAGGATAAGGAACTGGTTAAAGGGAAGACTACAATTGGTCGTAACTAGAATAGGCGAACTGGTCCAGGCTGGAGGGAGTTTCTAGTGGAGTTCCTCCAGGGATCGTTTTTTGGGACCAATCTTATTTAATCTTTATTATTATCTGACCTTGGCACAAAAAGTGGGAATGTGGCTAATAAAGTCTGCCGGATTGACTACAAAGCTGGGAGGTATTGCTAGACACAGAGAAGGACCGGATATCATACAGGGAAGGATCTGGATGAACCTTGTAAACTGTGAGTAGATAGTAATCCAGGATGAAGATGTAATAGTGAAAAAGAGCAAGGTCATGCAATTTAGGATTAATTTGATTTTTTTTGTGTGTTTTTTTGTTATAAATTGGGGACACAAAAAAAACAATCAGTTGAAAGTAACAGAGGAGAAGGACTTCGGAGTATTGGTTGATCACCATAGGATTACTATGAGCTGCACAATGTGATATGGGCCGTTACCAAACGCTAACTGCGGTCTTGGGATGCATCAGGTGATGTATTTCCAGTAAAGAATTAAGGAGGTGTTAGTACCGTTATATAAGGCATTTGGTGAGACCTCATCTGGTCCTCCCATGTTGTAAGAAGAGATGAATTCAAACTGGAACAGGTTTAGAGACTGGCTACTAAGGATGATCCGAGGAAATGGAAAACCTGTCTTATAAAAAGAGACTCAGAAGAGCTTGGCCTTGTTTAGCCTACCAATATCAGGGAGGGAGGAAGGAATTATTTATGCTTAGTACCAATGTGGGACACAAGAACAAATGGATATAAACTGGACACTAGTAAGTTTAGACTTGAAATTAGATGAAGGTTTCTAACCATTAGAGGAGTGAAGTTCTGGGAACAGCCTTCACAAGGGGAGTAGTGGAGACAAAAGACATAGTCTGGCTTCAAGACTAAGCGTGATAAATTTATGGAGGGGATGGTATGATGGGATAGCCTAATTTTGGCAATTAATTGATCTTTGATTATTAGCAGGTAAAGTATGACCCTAATGGTACTGTGATGATGTTAGATGGGGTGTGATCTGAGTTACAGAACAAGAGAAATTCTTTCCTGGGTGCTGGCTGGTGAGGTCTTGCCCACATGCTCAGCGGTTTAGCTGATCCGCCATATTTGGGGTCGGGAACCAATTTTCCTCCAGGGCAGATTTGCAGAGGCCCTGGAGGTGTTTTGCCTTCCTCTGCAGCATGGGGCACGGGTCATGGTCACTTGCTGGAGGATTCTCTGCACCCTGAGGTCCTCAAACCACAATTTGAGGACTTCCATAACTCTGACATAGGTTAGGGTTTGTTACAGGAGTGGGTGTGTGAGATTCTGTGGCCTGCGTTGTGCAGGATGTCAGACTAGATGATCATGACGGTCCCTTCTGATGCAAGTCTATGAGGCAGGTCAGCCGCAAATGTAGCACTGAAGAGGAAGGGCCAATGGTTAGAACACTAGCTTAGGAAATGCAAATTCAAGTCCCAGCTCTGCCACAAAGTTCCTGTATGACCCTGGGTGAGTCACTTTGTCTCTGTGCCTCAGTTCCCCATCTGTGAACTTCCCTACCGCACAGGGGTGTTCTGGGGGTAAATGAATTAAAGACTATGAGGTGCTCAGATACTATAGTATTTGAGGGCCACCGAAGTACCTAAGAAGGTTAGATAGGGACAGGACTCGGGTCAGGTTCCCTAGCCAAGCGGCCACTGACAAACATCTCTCTTCAGAACCGACACACAAACATTAACTCAACTGCCTCACTGCCCTGTGGGCGAGCATTATCTTTTCCGTTTGATGGCTGGGAAGGCTTAGACATAGAGAGTATTATGTGAATTGCCTAAACCCACAGGGCTGGGACTCAAAGCCAGCATATTTTGGGCATTCAGGGAGTAAATAATAATAAATGACAGTCCAACCACCACTCTCTCTGCTTCCAGCTCCATTTTTTTCCCAAAAAAGGAGGACAATAAGGCAAAAGCTTTTGAAAAACCAGTATCGATAACAGGTAGAGCCATATATATATTTGCTCCAACATCTAAAAGCCACCCAACTTCTCACTGAGCAAAGCAGTTTAATTGTGTGCACAGACATAACTAATCTTGTGGCTAATTCAGATGCATGAAGAAAGGGTGAAATCCTCCTGGCCTCTACACAGCCGGAATAAGAGGCTCCAGTAGCACTATATTACATTACAGGAGGAAACCCCTCTGCTTGCTGGGCCAGAAACCTGCAGTAGAGGTATGGAAAAGCAACTGTGTACACATAAGGCTGAGCTAGTACGGTGTGCACCACAGAGCAGAATGGGACTGCTTCCCACTGAAATCATGAAGTACGATGGTAGCATAATGGCCTTCTCTGAAACATACCATCCTGCGTGCAGGCGCCTAGGAGGTTAATGATATTTTTGTGATTCCCAATCATTTTCAACATTTCCATTTCGGACACCAGGTCAGAAAGATCCTCGTCAGTAGCATCATCTGGAGAAGACGGGGGGAAAAAAGAGAAAGAAACTGTGAGGAAGGGAATAGGCGTTTTCTTAGAGTCTAGAGAGTAAAAGCATAACTAGATTGCATTAGTACTATACAGTATGTTATACACTCAGTGAACGGAGGCTGGCCATGTGGCCATCTGAGCATTTCTGAGAGCTGGTCATACCTGCAGGAATTGTTAATCAGGAATCACAGAACTGGAAGGGACCTCGAGAGGTCATCTAGTCCAGTTCCCTGCACTCATGCAGGACTAAGTATTATCTAGACCATCCCTGACAGGTGTTTGTCCAGCCTGCTCTTAAAAATCCCTATTTGCTTTTGCCCCAAATCAGGGTGAAAACTTGAAACATCAAAACTTGTTGCCAAACAAAAAGTTCTGAAAAATTTTGACACGGAAATAAAACATTGTGAGTTTTGTTTTGATGTTTAGAAACTGAAAAAAAAATTGGATTGTCAACTTCAGTTTTAGGATTTTTGGGGCTTCATTCACCGCCACTCTACCCCACCTATTCCCATACATACAAACAAACTTTCTTCCAATTTTTTTCGTACTGGAAAAGAACCAGGGGCAGGTAAAATATGTCTGGAATCGTGGTGTAAAAGCCCCCAGAATAAATTGGAAAACCAATTTTTTTTGTTAGTTTTCAAAATCAAACCAAAACACAAAACATCAAAATGTTTCAGTTTGGCAATGTTGAAATCTTCCCCATCAAAAAAAGTTTAATCAAAATTGATCAATGAGGTTTTGTCAAACCCCACTTTCTCATGGAAAAAATTTTCATATGAAAAAAGTTGCAGCTGGTGTTAGTATTAATACTGCGCAGAACCTCAGCACTTCTTGCTTTGGCTTAGCCATGCCACTACCCCTCCAGGTGTTTTCCACAGCTAGTCAAGTCACTGCAGCCTCAGTGCTTTAGGCAGGGAAAACAGGAGAATCTGGAGGAGCCCAACCAATCTCATTGTTTTGCCTCTTCTTAAGCTGTTGAGATGTAACCTCAGGGAGCTTGGCCAGGGTTCAATTTGATAGGAAGATCTATTGAAGTGCTGATATGACCCTCATCACCCAAGTAGACAAGCACTTTACAACCCTGAATGGATTTTATACTCAATACCCCCATGAGATCGGGAAGCAGTATCCCTATTTTAAAGGCCAGGTGCTCCGACAAAGGGTAAAGAAAGTGACTTGTCCAACATCATAGAGGAAACCTGTGGTTGAACTGAACCCAGGTCTCCTGTAGCCAAGTCCAATGCTGTATCCGCTTAGTACCCTTAAGATAACACTCAGAGCACTTCCTGTGACCCACCTAACAGAAATCTGTGGAAACAAGCATCAGTTATGGAAGCCAAAGGGAGAATTTGGCCTTAGTTTGCTCTTCTTATGTAGTCATATTTTTTAAATAAAAAATGAACCCCAAACCAAGATAAATGCCAAGGGCAAATGCCTAACAGCCCCAACTCCTGCCATTCCTTCATGGTGCTGTTCTCTGTAACCTTTTAACATCTTGACAGCTACAGTGATGGCCTTGTCTGGTTTGTCCTTATCGATCCCAGTCGCTTCTGCCATCACCACTTGACCAAAACAACCTTCACCCAGAGGTTTCCCCAGAGTCAGGCTGAAGTGACAGACACAAACAAATGAATTAATGTGTGACCGGGCTGAGGACTGGAATGAAGACAGAAGAACGACACGTTTAACTGACCGAGATCTTGTTAATTCCCACTTGGGATCAGCAGGCAGCTCGAGCTCTGAGACATTTGCTAGCTTCAGCCCATCGCTGGATGAGAGGTGGGTGAGATTGACCAGCGGGGTACCGGAATTCATGGGAAGGGTTTGACTCCAATGACACCGGCTTCAATAGAGCAAATAAAATGTTATTGCCAACTGCCTCTGTGTCAGATACACGCAGCGGTGCTTGAAAAGGAACCAGCCAAGAAAATCACTTTGAACTAATCTTTGATTATTGAAGACTTACAATCAATTGTAACCTGGAAATTAAAAATATCAGTCTCATATTATGGGAGTGTATCTATCTAGGCAGGCAGAGCCAGATCCTCAGACAGTGTAAACCAGAGCAGCCTCACTGAAGACAGTACTCTATTGATTTACACCAGCTACAATCAGTTTAGAGCAGCTAAAGTTCTGGCCTATATGCATGGAGTGTGTTTGTGTCCATGGAGTCAGTCCCAGCTTTCCAGTCCCAATAGGTGGTTTACAGCCAGAGAGGCTGAACCAGCAGGGTTTGCAGTCCTTTTTAATTCCTACGCTTACTGCTCTGCAGTGCCAGTCCCTGATGCACGACTGGATGGGATTTTTATTGTACAGAGTGCCATCATTGTCCCTATCGGAAAGAAGGCCCAATCCTGGACCCACAGAAATCAGTGGAAGTGTTGCGAGTGACTTCAGTGGACCAGGACCAGGACTGCACTTCTTTTCCCACTCCTCCCCTTCATGCTGGCTACGGCACAGGACTGTAGGCTATTCTCTGGAAGGTCCATTTTCCCTGGGTGTTGTTACGAGTGGCCAGCAGGGCTGGTTTAAGGGTCTGTTTTACTAGTCCTAGGTAAGCCCAGGGCTCTGGGGAATTGCTGGCCTCTGACAAACAATAATTGCAAACTAAAAAGAGAGTGAACTGCCACTCACTAAGTTTTCACTGAAAAAAATAAATGTATAAGTGAAACAAACTGAGACACGGGGCCTGACCCTCATGCAGGCAAAGGGCCCGCTGATGTTAATGGGATTGTTGCCTGAGTAAAAACATAGGGTCACGTTCCTAACGTAGAAAGGAAATGTAAAGGTAGGTTGGGGCTATAGAATCTTGTATCTACTTTCTGTTACCTGTACAGTAGGGGTGTTCATAGCTTTTTTGTTGGTCATTTCACCCTACAGACAATCATGATGACAACCACCAAGAAGAAGAAAACGAAGCCAACCCCACAGCGGAGGATCACAGCAAAAATGGAGCCAGAATCATCCGCCTCCACAAACTCTGTAGAGTAACAAGAGATGGAAGTGAGGACAGGCGACAGCAGCCAACATGTACACATGTAGTGCGAGAAATTCTGGTAGGGCCTGAGCGAAAACTCACTGTCACCAATGGGAATCTTCCCATTGACTTCAGTGCGAATTGGATCAGGCCTAGGTTGGACACCTCTTTGTCTATGCGTAACCCCGTTGGACTTGACACAGGAGCCCTCCCAAAATCCACAACTCTGAATGCCTACAACAGGTGTTTTGCTTTTGCAAACAATGCAGGATCAGGCCCTTCCTCTATTTCACTCATCAGTTTTGACTCCAATGCAGGCAACAGATGTGCCCCAGACAAGGGATTAACATGGCAACTCAAGCTAAGATTTCAGTTTATCCCACCTGAATCACGCCTGTCTCCAAAGTATGGTGAGGTTAAAAACACGATACTTGGGGAGGATAAATGGGAAACTTGGCTTAATTATATTATCAATTCATAATGTAAATATTTTGTTCGGACAAGTAAAGGAAGGACAGATGATCCCAATAATTTTAGCAAAAATCCCACCCCAGGATTCCAGAAAGTCGGAACTTCCCGTAGGCCCCTTGAACAGGCATGAGCGCAATCATTTTGATGGCTAGAACATAATTAGCATCATGCACTCAGAGCTCAATCCTGCAACCACCCCTCAAGCAAAGCGCAAATCAAGAATGATTCCCCACCTGCTCCCTTCAGTCCAGGCACTTCTGAATTTACAAGGGGTCAAGGCAAAACCAAAAACATACTAACAGAAAGAAGATGCACCATGATTCTTTAATCAGCATTGAACTCCTTATAGTGAAATTACTCTGCTTCCTTTCACACAGTCAACTTCACTCTGGCTAAATGCTGAGCTGGGTAAGCTGGGTGCATGTGACTTGAAAGCAGTTGTACAGCTGCACTCATGGGCACAGTAATGAAGAAAACTCACGGGGGAACACTAATCCTTTGTGGGCAAAGGGGATATGGAACCACTCAAGCTCCACCCCAAAGCCTATTGATTTCAATGAGTCTTTCCACTGACTTTATTGCACTTTGGATCAGGCTCTCAGTGACTGCGCCCATGAAGGAACATAGCAATGTGAAAAATGGGGGTTCCACCCATAATCAGGGCATGGCTATTGTCAAAGTTAGACTCAGGACTCACAGTTTTGTCAGACCACTCTGTTTTAATTAGCACAGCGCTCTGCTAATAACAACCCAGATAATGGTGAGCACCATGCAAGACACAAACTATCTTATTTATACAGATAAAAGGGTGAGAACTTAACAAGATAACAAAGGAGGCAGAATCAGATACGTTTATCTGGGCTAGGCATGCATATCTTATTTCCTTACTAACTATTACCCATCTTCTGTTAATGTTTTCGCCATTAGCACCATTGTTTATGCCTAATGTTTCTTTTCCTGGCACCTGTATTTCAACATTTCTTATTTCTGCTTAAAGGTACATACAACATTTTCTTTAATCCATTCTTATTTTTACAATATAATTCATTCTACTTTTCACACTATTGTCTAATACATACACGTACAGACTGTGCAGCAAGCTACATGGCTGTGAGCCAGCTTAGCAGATGAGCTGTGGCATTTCTAAATTGAACACTGAAGCATCACCAAGAGGAAAGAAAGGGCACAGCGCAGAAGGAAATACCTGGTAGAACCGTCAGCCAAGCAGAATGATGTGAAAACCCCATAGAATTGCCAGCGAGACAAATATATTCCCCTGCATCCTCAAAAGTAACATTTCGCAAGTACAGAATTTCTAGCTCCTCATCCGCTGTGTTAACACCTGACGTCTACAAGGGGGAAAAATACACATATATAGAAAGAGGAAAAACACAGGATAAGCCACATTCCCAGCACGTTTGAGGACACCACACAGATTTACAGGCAAATTTCAAAAGCAGATGAAGATTTTTTTGTTTCTTTGTTCTCAGTGGCCCATCTTCCACATTTATTTATTCATTCCCGTTTGCAACTTGGCGTAAAAGCAAAAGGTTCCCTTCTCCAGGCTCTTACGCTGTCCCACTAATGAAGCATGCAAGCAAGGAAAAATTGCCCCCACAACAGGACTGACTGTTTTGAAAAATTCAAAAGCAGATGAAGATTTTTTTGTTTCTTTGTTCTCAGGTGGCCCATCTTCCACATTTATTTATTCATTCCCGTTTGAAACCTGGCGTAAAAGCAAAAGGTTCCCTTCTCCAGGCTCTTACGCTGTCCCACTAATGAAGCATGCAAGCAAGGAAAAATTGCCCCCACAACAGGACTGACTGTTTTGAAAAATTCAAAAGGAAAAATTGCCCCCACAACAGGACTGACTGTTGGTTAGTAGGGTGAGTGTGGGGGAGAAAAGGGTAAAGTGCTGACCAGATAAACGGTGACTTACTACAGAAAAATATTTATGGAGGGACACATTGTTTTAATGTCAATTTCAACACCAAAACCTATCTATTAATACAGCTCTTGATGCTATCATGTAATTCTGGATCTCCATTACAAAGCGTCCCTTTTAGGGAACATTTCCTACATTATCAGGGAGCTAGACTGGCTGACTTGCCTCTCACTTTATAATTAGTCTACCAACCTTTAGCACCGTGACAATATGCCCCGTTGGATCCATATTTACTGGCCGTTGACTTCCACGTGTTTTCAGCCACTGGATGTGAGGCTGGGCAATTCACTGTACTACCTTGCAGTGGGAACTCGACAAAATGACTCCCTACCACCACAGTCTGGTTGGCAGGCAGTCCAGCCTGGAGAATAGGCCGGTGGCGGAACCTTTCTGAAGTGAAAATGGGGAACCCGTTTTTAACACCTCTCCCCACTGAACATGCCTGTCTGTGGCTTTCAGCGCCACTACCAATGTCTGCACAGGAGCTTGGGCTAGGGCTCATGAAAGGTGCTGGATGAGCAACCCCTGAGAACACAGCTCTTTGCTTACCCACAGAAAGGGTACGCCTGGGGAGATGCAGCGTAGGCTTCCCAGACACTGCCCCAGTCAACGTGCCTCAGTCCTGAACAGGAAGCATTATGTCCAGGATAGTGCATTCACTCCTTGAACGCTTGCTGAGAAGGAGGGCCAGCTGGGTTTGTGGTTATGGACCCGCATCATTCACTTCAGGGGACGGACTATATGATTAAGCCCAAAATCATCATTGCACATAAGCCATCTTGATGACGACTGTGTATCAGAAGTGAA
>NW_025423229.1:0-33619 GCF_020497125.1 Mauremys mutica
AGAAGAGGGGATAATAACAATTTAACAGATGATTGCAGAGAGAAAAGTTTGGTCTTTATAAATAGGACGATGATCAATTGGTCTCCATGTCCACTGACGGTAGGACAAGAAGTAATGGGCTTAATCTGCAGCCAGGGAGATTCACGTTAGATGTTGGGAACAGCTTTCTAACTCTGAGTGTAGTAAAGCTCTGGAATAGGCTCCCAAGGGTGTCTGTGGAGTCGCTGTCCTTGGAGGTTTTTAACAACAGGTTGAACAAACCTCTGTCAAGGATACTCTCCATATACTTGGTCCCATAGACAACCTGCTCTGGCTCTGGTTCCCTCCTTCTGCTCCCTGCCTGGGCCGGCTGCTGTGGGCACTTGACCCCACATGGCCCTGATGCATCATCTCTGCTTGGCCCTGCCTCAGCAGCGAGGGCTGGATTTCATGACCTCTCCAGGGCCCTTGCAGCCGTACAGCTCTGTAATTCGATGCCATCGCAATGTAATATAAACAACAACAAAAGTGAAAACACCCCAATCTAACATCTAACAATTCAGTGTGAAATGACATTCCACAGCACAAAGTGCAAAGCCCGAAAATTCAGCGCCATGCAAATGAACGCCCCATAGGGCAAAATGACACACTGCAAAAGAGCTCAGCTCAAAACGACACAACACAAGGCAGTGCAAAAACCATACAACACGAAACAATGCGTCAGAGTGCAAAGTGACACTGTGCAAAACAGCTCAGTGTGGAATAACGACACAGCACAAACCCACACAACAGAATCATATAGAAAGGTAGGGCAGGGAGGGACCCCAAGAGTCAGGGCCAAGTATCCCTAGGCCACCCCGACAGGTGTTTGTATAACCCCTTCTTATAACCCTCCAATGAAGGAGATTCTGCAACTTTCCACTGGGCCCTCTGCCATGCAATCGACAACTCTTGGCTTGGCTTGTGGTTAAGGGCAAGTCTGTGGCTCATAAAATCTGGATTCAGTTCCCAGTTTTGCCCTCTGAGCAAACATGGACAAATTGCACCATATCTTTGCGGCTCAGTTTCTCCTTCTATAAAATGGGAACTGCCCTCCCACACTTTGTCCATTTCCCCTGTGAGCTCTTGGCAGCGAGGACTCTCTCTCTCCCTGTGAGTTGTACAACTTCCGGCAGAATCAGGGCCACCACCCTCATCAGGATCTCTGCAGTGCCTGGCACAACTGGAGCACCTGCTCTTGGTTGGGGCATCTGCAATACCCAGCACAGCAAGGGCCCCAATCTGGGAACCATACGATTTTTGTAAGTCCATTTTTAGCCTTCAAGTTCAGCCAGAAAACATGGCCCAAGAGTCTCAGAAGAACCAAGAAAAAAATAACATTACTCCCAAAAGGCAGCAGTTCTTAAACATAAGCAACCCTTGGGATTTTTTAGGCCTGACTCCTGGTTATTGAGTGTTGGATGCTGCATAGATAACAAATATTATAATTAATAACTATCTGCCCCGGTCATCATGGGGCTCTCTATTTATCATCTCGCAACGACTCTAGGTTCAACTTGCTCAGGTTAGAAAGAAAGATTTATTTTTTTTTATTGCGAGCCTGGAAATAGTCTCCGGTGTGCAAGTCAGAGTGGGATTATTTCGAGTTCATGCACCTTTATCACTAATGGAGTAAAGGAATGTACAAACCAATGAAGCCTTAACATGTCATTTGCATCCTCAAGGCTTGTCTCTGTGGCAGGATCTCAAGGACACACAGAGATGTTACCCGGTGTCAGGAGGAGAGAGGAAAGCACTTTCCCTCGTGTATTTCCCCAGGCTGTTGTGCAAGGCAGCAGAGGCACTTTAGGGCATTTTCTGTCACTGATTTTTTCATGTTGGTGTGGGAGGAAAGACTTAGACCTGCCCACTTTCTGAACGTCTGAATGGGAAGTGACCAAGTGGTGAGTTAACCATGATGCTGTTGCACAGGATTTGACTGGAACTAGAAAACAAAAAGCCCTTACAGTGGAACTCTTGGGTGAACAGAATGATCTGATTTGTATTCAACCTTGGAAGGCAATAGATTGTTACATCAGTCAGAACAGCCTGGTTTGGTTTGTTTGTTTGGTTCATTGGTTGTTTTCCCTGATAAATTGCAGAGGATTCAGAGAAGAGCCACAGGAACGATTAAAGGCTTGAGCAGGGAGAGAAGTTTAAAAAGAAACCGAACCTTTCCTCCGCCTGCCGGCTGTGACTGCTGAGGACATTTTCCTTCTCTGCTCCAGGGTCACTCTTCTGCCAGATTCTCAGCAAATCAGGCCCACTGCAGACTATGGCAGAGCAGTTTGGTAATAGGCTGCAGGACTCACCGTGTAAGAATGTAGCTGCTGTAGCACCTTGACTGTCCATGGGCCAAATCCTGCAGCCCTGGATAACCTCCCACTGATGGCGATGGGAATTGAGCCTTTGTAACTAGCTGCTGGTACCTGCGGTCTCAGCTATGGATTAAACTGGTGGCAAACACAGCTTCAGCCAAAGACGTGAAGGATGTAAGAGCAAAGCTGGCCCTGGGAAGCTGCTGCAGTCCCATCACCACAGCTGGAAGGGAGAAAAGGAAAAACTCCCTAAAGTGCTGGGAGCAACACTGAGAAAAGGAAGTATCAGAGGGGTAGCCGTGTTAGTCTGGATCAGTAAAAGCAGCAAAGAGTTCTGTGGCACCTTATAGACTAACAAACGTTTTGGAGCATGAGCTTTCGTGGGTGAATACCCACTTCATCAGATGCATGTTAAAAACACTTAGTTTAAACTGGAACTGCCTGTTATTAAAGGCTGGTTTCCCCACGTCAGTTCCATAAGCTCTGCTAGAAATGCCCTGGCTTCTCTCCTGCCTCGGTGGGAACTGCAGGGAATCGTCCCCTGCTGCCCTTGGCTCCAGGCTGTTTTTCCTGGGGAGGGGAGGTGGAATTGATTTGTTCGCTGTTGAGAAGGGAGCCAGGCTAGTTCTCAGGGAAGGAGAACTCCCAGCATCTTCCCAGCCCAGCCCAGGCTGCTGCCCTGTCCCAGCCTCTGTTCCCCTGGGGGCCCTGCGTGTTTGACTCTGGAGCAGGCCGGGAGCAGCAGCTGAGGCAGAGGACAGCCTGGGCCGGGCAGATAAGAAGGAGTTTAGCAAGCAAAAAAGGTAAAATGGCAGCGGAGTGTTACCTTGGACTCGACGGCATTTCTCCATTGGTCTGTCTGCTTTGGGGCAGGGACAATAACACGGCCTGCTGCTTTCGTTATTTCAAAGGGCAGTTTACAATTTTCATTCTCACACACGGTGCATGTTGTGTATTTGGTTGTCATGGTTTTTGGTTCCTATGGTAACTGAGTTAGATTATTAGGGGATAGCTCAGCCAGCTTCAGCCGGCTGGGTGAGTTCTCTGAGTCTGTAAATAAAATGGTGGTTTTGTTAGCTGTCTGCTGTCTGGCCTCAAGTGATTTCTTCCTAAACCGGCTGCCCCCAAGGATATAACAGGGGGTCATCCGTGAGGGGCTTGGACCACTGACCTATCAGCTCTTAACTCCCAAACAATCAGTAAATCTATTATCAGTGCCAGTGAGTGTAATTTAAATCATAAGAAAAACCACACTGGGCTAGACCAAAGGTCCATCTAGCTCTGAATCTTGTCTTCTGACAGTAGCCAATACCAGGTGCTCTAAAAGGATCTCAACAAGGGACCCCTGGGAATTAAACCGAGATCTCCTGTTTACAAAGCAACTACTTTAGCCAGCTAAACCACCGTGCCTGCCTGTAACTAAAATACAGTGTCTGCTCATACCTGATTCCCTGCATTCCCACCTGAGCCTGACAAGCTTTGCTTGTGTTTGGATTCTGCAAAGCAGAGGAGCAGGTGAGGTTTTCCTTGCAAGCTGTGTGTCTGTGTGTGAATCTTTGGCCAGGTCTGCACTACAAAGTTATTTCAGCAGAATTATATTGCTCACGTGTGTGAAAAACACACTATGCTCCCTCGGTCAGCGGCTTGTGGCTGGTGTACACACTGCAATGCCACGTCTGGCGACAAAACTGTCCTGTTTTGGTGACAAAATAAAACGACTTTGATGAGCAGTCTAGAGCTTTTTGCAGTAAACTTAAAGTGAGAGTGTCAGTGTAGACGCTGCTGTTCATTATATCACCATAACTGCCCTCTTCCAGTGTCCCACAATGCCCGCCGTGAACTCGCCTGCCCTGCATTCCTGCTGCAGAGCCATGGGCCCCTCCCCTTTCATCGCTCTGGGAAGTTCTGACAGCTGAGCCTGCTGCTCTGCTCCGGCAGCCAGGAGCAAATCACTGCCGTGGATGCTGCTCTCTCCCGCCCTGCGAACACAGAGCAGGGTGGCGGGAACTTCCTTCAATGGGGGGCCCCGGCATCCGAACTGTGACACCCCCAGGACACCCCTTCCCTAGAGGAGGCTATTACCTTCTAAACAGGGACGGCAGTTTTCTAGTAAAATCACTAAAAGGGAAGGAGAAAACTCAAAATAGGTGCCTCCTGGCGCTCACGTACCTGAACCCGAATACTCTCTCAGTTCTCAAAGAGAGACCAGGAGAAGGAGACTTGCTGAAGCAAAGCCACAGGGGTCTCTGAGGTTTCCCTGGCCCCTCGCCCCTGTCCTGCCTGCCTGATGTCAGCATCTCTCTGTGAGGTCACCACCTCCCCACCACCTTTGACCAATAGTCTGAGGTCCTGCAAAAGGCCTTTGTGATGTCACTGCCTGTCATGGACTCACAGATCCTGCCCACTCTTGGCCCTGTGCAGTCCATGGGGGGTGCCCCTTTCAGTGCGACAGCCCTTCTTGGGGGTCCACTCTCTCTCGGGGTCAGGCCCCTCCACCTCCTGGAGCCACACCTCTCTGAGCCTTAGCACGTCTGTCTCTGCCGTGGGCCCCGTCAGGGAGTCCACGCGCTCTGGATCCCCTGGGCCTCCTCACCCCCGAAGGGGTTGATGCAACCCTGTTCTCTAGACCGGAGTGACTCTCAGCCAGCATAAAACAGGAGGGTTTATTGAGAGTTGAACACAGCACAGGAAACTCTCAGGGCCTCAGGCCTGGCCTCTCACAGTAACAGCACATCCCAGTCCCCCTGCAGCCAGGTGGGCTCTGCCTGCTTCCCCTCGCCAGCCCAGAGCCCCCCTGCTTCCCAGCTAGGCCTCTTATATCCCCGGCCCCAAGCCCCACCTCTGTCCATTGTCTTTTCTCCAGGTAAACAGGGTTGCCTGGGCCTCCTCTCCTCTCCGCCCTCCTCTGGCTGGAACAGGTTGGTCACGGGGTCCTCTCCCCGCAGCCCATTGTCCTCTCACTGGCCAGAACTAGATGTGACTCCTGAGCTGTGTCTCCGGGTCACCAGGTCACCAGTCGCTGGGATCTCCATCCTCCAGGCCATCAGCCGGGGTCCCAAGTCCCTCTCCGGTCCTCTGTAACAACAAACTCCCTCTCCCCTCACCTCGTTAAACCAGTAACACCCGGGGACACTGAGTCCCACTCCCTGTGCATGCGAATCACTGGAAAACACAGAAAACCCCAAGAAAATCCCCAACTTTGTCACAGAGCCCAGCACACCTCTCCTCCTCTGGGCACTTAGAGCAGAGGCAGCTGGTGCTAACAGCTCCAAGGGAAGGCTTAAAAGCCACAGAACAATTGAGGTCAGAGCCAGAGGAGGGCAGGACCATGCCTATGTGTGGCCTTCAGACAGGCACAAAAGCACCCAGCCAGGCTGCTCCCTGCCATGCCAAACACCCACTGAAGGGAAGGATCTGCGTGCCTGGGAAGCTGCGTCCCTCCAGAGGCGCTTGAGAAGCCAAAGGGGCCGTGGGTGAGTTTGTGATGAGGTGAGTGTGAAGTGTGGAAGGGGGAGGGTGGCAAGAGGAGGTTTTGAGAGGAAAAAAGGTGCTGCTGAGCTGGTAGGGGAGGGCAAGGTCCCAGGCGGGTGTTGTGTGAGGAGCTGTGTAGGTCCGGAAAGGCGTCCTGCTGGGCAAGGGCAGGTGAGGAGGGCCAGGGATGTTGCTGCGGCCAAAGCCTTTGGGAAGCAGAAGAGGGCCAGGAGTGTTGTTGCCTGCTGGGGCTCATGCGACGGTGTAGGTGTACGCTGACCATAGCTGGTCTGTGGGAGCTGGGGCCACTCACCATGCCCCTTTCCTCGTTAGTATAGTGGTGAGTATCCCCGCCTGTCACGCAGAAGACCGGGGTTCGATTCCCTGATGGGGAGAGTCACCCCTTTTGAAGGGGGGACAAAGAAAACCCTGGCCTGCCCGCCACATGCCTTGCATTCTCCTTCGACGGCCACTTCCCTTCTCACCCCGCACTGATGACTTTCACCTCCAGAGAGACAATTACCTCGCAAGGACACGCTCGCCCTAGTCAAAGCCTCCCCCGGGGCCTGCACATGGGGGCACGTTTCAGAGCGGCAAAGGGAAATAGGCTGGCCAGGGCCATGAGGACAATGGCCCAGACAAACGGGGAGGGACTTGGTCCAGGGGTGGAGGAAGACAGAAAAAGGGACAGGCATGGGATTGGCTTCCTGTCTTTTTTCCTTTGCTCAGCATTTGACCTGTGACTGTAACGGGGAGACTTGAGAAAGACCTGTGGCCACCGGCGAGGTAGGTGGCCGCCCCGAGAGCGCAGAGCTGAGCATTTTCCGCTGGGCTGCTGCCTGCGCCCCCAGCGCCTGGCCGTGATCGTATATTGATGTTGTGGAGTAGGGGCTGTCTATGTGGGGGATGGGAAAACCAGGGAGGATTTTACGTGAGACACAGGTATTCAGACTGTAACATGAGCTAGGCCTGGGGAGGGGAGGTGACACCTCTGCCCAGGAGCTAGACAAAGAAAAGGAGCTGATTGGATAGGGTGGGGTCAGTCTTCGGTTTGGGAGCTGGGTGATGGGTTTTCAGGGGATCCTAGCGAGCTCGGCTTAGAGGACTTGTTTCTCCATAGCAGAACCAGTGGAGGGAGGGCGGTAGCTTCCTAGTCCTCTGACCCAAGCTCACAGCAGCTGCAGAGGGGATACACCTTTCTTCAGGGACAGGCCAGGAGTCGCACTGAGCGGATTTACGTGAAGGAGAGCACATCAACATGGCTAACCTATGGGGCATGGGGTACTAGGTGAGTGGCAGAGGCTTCAAGCGCTGAGAGTTTGCCTGACACCTCAGGGACACAGTGTGAGGTGGTATCCCAGGGATCTCGATGAAAGGAGCAGAACAGGATTGACTTGGGTTGGGGAGAGAATTGAGAGTGTTTCAGGTGGTTGTACAGAGGTATTGCCCAGGTGAGAGACTGGCTAAAAAAAAATACCTTGCTGTGAGCAGGATTTGAACCTGCGTAGGTGGGCCTTATTGGATTTCAACTCCAACACCTTAACCAATCGGCCATCACAGCTGTGAAACCAAAACTCCCTCAACGCCAGAGAAACTGGTAAAGAATCACAACGCCCAGGCGTGAAGTCATCTGAACTACAGAATTCCCACCGCAAACCTGGCTCCCAAAGCACAGGGAGGATTGGGGCTTTGTTCTCTTTGCTTAGCCATGTGCAGTCGCACAGAGAGCACGTTTAAAAGTCTCCCCTCCCACAGAGTGGGAATGGGAAATGATTCTCAACTTGAAACCTGATGTGAATGAGGATGTCTAGACCACAGGGCCAGGGACTGATATTAGCTAGAGAAACCACTGTCAAGTTTTAGCCAGTTATGACAAGTTAGCAAATAAGAACAACCTCAGGTCTCAGTAACTGCTACAGGTAGCAAAGTCCTACAGGGAGCAGTTTCTGGCACTACACCTGCGCAGCTCTGCTCCCCGGCTCTTCTCGGGCTCCTGCTCTCTCCTTAGCTCTGCCCCACTCTGGCCCAGGCAGTTCCAGCTCCCACGGAGGATGGGACCCCCTGGCCTGGTGACTCCCTCATTACACTGCCTGGCCTGTCAGTGCGGCTAACTTGGAGCTTTGGCCTCTCCCCATTGCCCCTGGGGACTGTCAGTCTCAGGGTCCTGATTTCCCATTGGTCCTTCCCCCGGGACTGGGAACTAGCCAACCAAACCCCGCCCCCCACCCCGCTAAGTTTTAGTAAAGGGCCAAGAGCCCCCTTACACAAGCCAGCCCAGTGAGGGTCACCGATGTGCAGAGAGGGCAGCATGAGCTGGTCCCATGGTGTAATGGGCAGCACTCAGGACTCTGAATCCTGCAATCTGATTTCAACTCTCAGTGGGACCTTGTGTTGGCTTGTGGTGAAGCCCTGGAGCTTACAGGGCTCAACTTCCCTGCCTCCAGCTGTGCAAGAGCCAGTCTCCCCCCTCCTGCTGGGTGACTCACATCTCCTAGAGCCAGGTCTTTGGCTGCGGTGGCCACAATGGGTTGGGGCTCTAGAGCTTGGTACCCTGATGGTTGGGATTCTTGCTGCTTCACCTGATGCCCACAAGTTTGGCCCTTGTGTTTCCTTCCAAACTTTTCCTCTGGCCCACATGGAGCTTGAAGAAAGGAGGGTCAGGGCTGGGATTGAGAGTCAGGGCTTGGCAGGAGGGAGGAAGAGTCCCAGTCTGGAGCCCCACACACCTTCCCTCCTCCTCTGGGCACCTAGAGCAGAGGCAGCCCAGCTCTGTCTCCTGGACACCTCGGCAGAGCAGGTGAGTTCATGTAAATACAGTCTGGTCCCAAAGCCTCCCCCAACCCTGGTCATCACTAGCTGTCAGGGGAGAGTCATTCACACCTTGCATCCAAACCATCATTTGAAATTCTGAGGTTGGCCAACATTGCCGAAGCCAATGCACCGACATTGTCAGCAAACACAACAGCTGGGTGAGGAACCCGGCTTTGTCCAGACTTTTCAAACCTATTATACTTTCTCAGGTACAAGTATTTTTCATACCTTGTATCTGCTTTTAAACTGTGTGTTAACGTTTCAATTTCCATTCAGATTTGCAACCAGTGACAACATTGGCAGCGCTGCATGTAACTACCTGACCACTGGGGGGTGTTGGGGAAATTCGGGGGAGGGGGTGCACAGCCCCCTGGCTGGGGGGCGTATAGGGAATGCCCGGTTTCACTGAATTGAGTCTCCTACTTCAGCACCTCAGTAGGTCACATCAGAGAGGAGCTGCAGGGTCTAGGCAGTGGGATGCCTGTGCCTTTAAGAGCCCAGCCCTGGGAAGCCCATGCTGAGAGGTGCTGCCTGTGGGAGGGGAAATAGAAAAGCCCCTCCGCTCCCCCCACCCTGTTTTTGCAAACACTGGAGTCTCAGCCCCCCGGGGTAACTGTTACCCCTCTGCCCCTGCCTGTGCCGGGGTGTAACCCTCTGGCAGCGCCTCCCCCTGGGCTGAACTCCGGCTCCTTCCCCCCTCCCTGACTCTGCCCTTCAGCCCCTCTCCTAACTCTGCCTCCAGCTGCTTGACCCCCCGACCAGTCAATTTCCACCCCCTGCTCAGACCCTGGCCACCCCCTCCTCTGATTTGCCCCCCTTTGCCCCTCTTTAATCCCTGTAAAAAGTAGGGAGGGCTGGGTCCCATTCGGGGGGGGGGCGGTTGGGCTCCTGGCCCCTGCCTCTTCAATGCTCAAAGCGCCCCCCACGATCTTGCGGATGTTTGCCGAGTGCTGCAGGGTCACCTGCAGGGAGAGAGAGATGCGGTTAGGGGGTGATGCAGCCAAGGGTGCCTCACCCAACACTGAGATGCAGCCACCTCTGGGGTGGGTTGCACAAGTCAGGAAATGAATTTGGAACAGGAAATGCACTGAAAGGACCGAGGCAGCTTCAGGAGGTGGAGAAAACCAGAAAAAGCAGGAGCCCTGGATCCCAGCCCTGCCCCTCCCTCACTCTACGCACTAACCCCCCTCCCCTCCCAGATTTGGGGGGAGAACCCAGGAGTCCTGGTCCCCAGCCTTGCCCACCCCCATATTCCATCCACCAGCTGTCCCCCCAATTGCAGGGCAGCGCCACGGGGCACACCAGGGGCTGCCTGTTTGCACAGGACAGGCAACACCAGTGCCTTGGGGGAGAGACGATGCTAAGGGAGAAGCAGGCAGCAGACACCCCCACGACAGAGTAAGAAGTGCTAGGTGGCGCCATGCTGCAAGGAGTGAGGGGGGCTGGCAGGGAATGGGAGGATCTCCCCTCACAGCGGGTGCATCTGTCTCCCCAGCAATTCCTCCCCAGCCCTACCCCGGCCCAGGCTAATCCCGTCCCAGCTACCAGGGTTACATTTGGCCTGGATTCCCCAGCTGCTGGAAGAGGGGTGTGGGGCTGGGAGGCATGAGCCTCTACTCCCCCTTCCCCCGACACAGTTGCATGGGAACTGATCAAAGGAGCCTGCAGCACTGCTGCCTAGAGGAAACTGAGGCACCAGCCAGTGACAGACACATCATGGCTCTCCTCATCCTCATCCTCCTTTCCATATGCAACCCGGGGTGGGGGGGGGTAAAGTCAGGGCAGTTGCATAGTTAACCTGTGGAACTCCTCGCCAGAGGATGTTGTGAAGGCCAAGACTATAACAGGGTTCCAAAAAAGAACTAGATACATGAACAGAGGACAGGTCCATCAGTGGCTATTAGCCAGGGTGGGCAGGGATGGTGCCTGTAGCCTCTGTTTGCCAGAAGCTGGGAATGGGCGACAGGGGATGGATCACTTGATGATTCCCTGCTCTGTTCATTCCCTCTGGGGCACCTGGCACTGGCCGCTGTCAGAAGACAGAAGGATACTGGGTGAGATGGACTTTGCGTCTGAACCAGCCTGGCCGTTCTTATGTCTCCCTGGGCGCAGCAGTGACACCCAGTGGGCAGTCAGAGTAATGAACAGAAGGTGTTTTCCTTGGCGCAGCAGTGACACCTCGTGGTCATTCAGGGAAATGCACAGAAGGTGTTTCCCTTGATACAGCAGTGACACCCAGTGGCCAGGTGGCGTAATGCACAGCGTGTGTCTGCCTTCTAGGAGCAGTGACCCGCCGCTGACCAGTCACGGTAATGCACAGAGTGTGTTTCCCGCCAATCTGGGTAATGCACAGAGCATGTTTCCCATGGAGCAGCAGTGACACCCAGTGACCAGCAGGGGTGACATCAGACTCTTCTCATTTGGTGGGGGACTGAGGTGGGCTAGCCAAAAAATTGGGGGGGCTGTGCCCCCCATCACCTGGCCCCACCTTTCACGGGGGCCATGCCGCCCATGCCTCTGCTCCTTCCCACTTAAAGGCCAAGGGTTAGAGCAATACAACCTTTATTAAAATAAAATAGTAAACAGGGTTTACTTTAAATAATCTAAAGCTGTCCAAATTTTAGTATTAAATCCAAAGTGCTTAAAGAGCCCATCAATAACCAAAGCCAAAATAAAAAATTGAAACCAAAAACAATGCTTAATTTAAAACCCAAACACTAAGAAAAACTTTGTTTTTAAAAATAAAAACTAACAAATACCATAAATTAATAATTTCAACATTTTATAGAAAAGGTGTGCTACAGCAGGATGATAAAATAACATAAAATAAATAAGCCTGACCACTAAAATCTCCTATAAAGGAATCGAATCCTTGAATACTGGCCAAATCTGTATAAAATATGCAGAACAATGTCAAAACTGGTGTTGTAGGTCAGCCATTCAAATCCAGCAAATGTCAATTAAAAGCTCCATTCCAATTTAAAAAAACAAAACAACCCAATAAACCAAAACAGTCACAACCTGAAACAAACCTACACAGAAGCAAAATTAAACCTGTGCCAACATTGGAACAAATGATGTAAATTTCTAATTCTAACTTCTTGTTTCTCCCAGGGGAAAAATGTTTTGCACCCCAGTAACCAGGCTGTCACTGCAGCTTTCCTTTCACTAAATAAGATTTTTACCCAAAAAAGTGGCAGTATCATAACCAATGAAGTTAATCTGAGGTGTGATTATTGCTAGTTGAAAACTTTTCCCTCAGATTTCTTTATGAGAAATTGAAATTGTATCTTCGCACTAATATCCCAAGTGTGCAAGTCCATCCCCTCAGAGCAGCCCCACACCCTGAGCCCAGGGGAGAATCCCAACTGGTTTGTGCATTTGTAACCCTGGGGCCTAAAGCCACCACCAAAGTGCCCCCAAAGACCCATGTGGGGACCCCCCTCCGCCGAATTACCGCTGAAGCAGGACCCGCCGCTGAAGTGCAGCCCCCACCGCAGGTCTTCGGAGCACTTCGGCGGCGGGTCCCGGAACGGAAGGACGCCCCCACTGCCGAATTACCACCAAAGACCCGGCTGCACTCTGGCGGCGGGTCCCGCTTCGGCGGTAATTCGGCGGCGGGAGGAGTCCTTCTATCCCGGAGAGGAAGGAACCCCCGCCAGCGAAGACCGGGAGTGAAGAAGCTCCGGGGGCCCGGGCTCCACGAGAGTTTTCCGGGTCCCCCGGAGCGAGTGAAGGACCTCGCTCCAGGGGCCCTGAAAAACTCTCGTGGGGGCCCCTGCCTGGCCCGGGGCCTGGGGTAAATTGCCCCACTTGCCCCCCCCTCTGGGCGTCCCTGGCTGGGGCACATGACTTACGAGGACCTACAGGCCATATCCTGTATGTTAAGCAAAGTGAGCATCTCTATAGTGTGACCTTTTACTCAGAAAGGAAAATTGACCTTTATCTTGTTACTTAAATAGAGAAATACCCACACCTGTCTAAGACCTTTACCTAGACCTATCAACAATGGACAATGGCATAGGAGTTTTTTTCAGTGTTGTACCCACAGACTTAACAGGTACACCACAAGGGAACTTGTGCATATGTACATGTCATCAACACGCACAAACATACTAGCCTATGAAGTAAGTGTACCCTAATGTTTTGTGGGTAAGGAATGAAATTTGGGCATAGGAGGAAGGATTTCCGGTGCTTGTGCCCTATAAAAGAGGTAACCCACCTCGCTAGAGCACGTCGCTCTATCATTCTGACTTACTTCCTCCACTCTCTCTCTCTCTACTATCAATAGGCTGTACTTGTTCTTAAACTTAAAGTTTCAAAGTAACTCGGCTAAGCTCGGTTTCCCTAAGTTTTTATTCTTTGTTTATTAGGTTTTGATTTTAAGTTTAACTTAGTCAAGTAAACCCAAAGTAACATTAGCTTTTTCTAAGCACTGCATCTTTCACTCAAGAATTGAGAAACCTGAACTGCAAGGCTAGTCCTGTGTCTCTTACCACCAGGTTGTCAAGGAAGGGTGTGAGTATATTAACCAATCCTTTGTTGCATATAATGCCATATGTATCTTTTGAATAGCAGTAATGCAACTGTAACTTTATAACTCAATTAAATTAAATAAAATGTAAGCTAATAAATTAAATTTTCATCATATTTTCCAAATTAATATTATTAGTACACCCTAAATCAGGCTGCATGGGACAGAGAGTTGGCGTGCAGGGGGATGAGAGCACTGGCTCTGGGGGTGCAGGCTCTGGGGCGGGGTTGGAATGAGAGGTTCAGGGTGCAGTAGGGGGCTCAACGTTAGGGCAGAGAATTGGGCTGTGAGGGCTCTGGAACAAGGCCAGGAAAAGGAGAATTGAGCTATGCAGGGCCGTCCTTAGGATTTATGGTGCCCTAGGCGAGATTATTAAACTGGTGCCCCTCTGCCTGATCTGCTCTTAGCAACACAAATATAAGCATACAGTATTGGAAAACTTGCCACATTCACGTTATTAAAACCAGTTTAACTTAATTAAGCACACTGTAATGCTGATGCACTAGCACTAAAGAAGTAGCACTATAGAAAAAATTCTGATTTGACAGAATGATGCAAATAATATAATTTTTTAAATTTGTCAAAATGTTATTGGAAATTTATATGAAGAGGTATTGAAACAAAGATTTGTTTTTAATTAAAAGCAATCTTTCTGGCTTTTTTGGCTGCAAAATCAGTTTAATAAGCTGGGTTTCCAAACAGTGGGAAAATATAACCCTAGTTTTATTGCTAGGTAAAGCACAAAGTGACCAAAATGAAGTCAGCACAGAATCATCTCATCTAGATTAAGGTAGTACAGAAATGTTACAGAAGTCCTATTGTGCCTTATTTTTGTTTGGAAAGACATTAGCAATAGCAGCACATTCACATGATAAAATACATGCTAAATCACTGCATCTAAAGTTCCATCAAAAACTGACATTTTCACAGCTCTAGCATGATCTGCTGTACAGATTCTTCACAAGGAAGTGTCCCTGGCCTTTTAAACTCATATTAACTATGTATTTACTTTATGAAAGGTGGAGAAAACATTGTGAAAACGTAAAATATTGGCTGCCCAACTTCTGGGCTGGCAAAAGCTATACTGACTCACAGGAAAAAAAAAAGCAGGAGAATCTTAGTACAACATATGGTCAGTCTATACCAGCGGTCGGCAACCTTTCAGAAGTGGTGTGCCAAGTTCACTGTAATTTAAGGTTTCTCGTGCCAGTAATAATATGTCTATATTATATAAATAAACTATCGGTATTATCTGGGGTCCTGGCCACCGGTCCTGCTCAGGCCACTGCCAGCTGAGTAAATGGAACCCCAGACCGGCAAGCGGGCTGAGCGTGGCTGGTAGCTGGAACCCTAGACAAGGATCCCAGGCCCTGCTCAGCCCGCTGCTGGTCTGGGGTTCTGACCACCAACTCCTGCCAGCCAGGATCCCAGCCGCCAACCCCCCTCAGCCCGCTACCAGCCTGGGATTCTGCTCACTCAGGCTGGCAGGAGGCAGACAGGGGCCGGCGGCTGGGCTGCTGACTGGCAAGGGGCCGGCAGCCGGAACCCTGGAGTAGCAGTAGGCTGAGTTCTGCCGGCACCCCAGACTGGCAGCAGACTGAGCCACTCAACCCCCCACCGGCCCTGCTCAGCCCGCCACCAGCCCACTCAGCCCGCTGCCGGCTGAGTGAATGGAACCCCAGGCTGACAGCAGGTTGAGTGGTTCAGCCGGGGGCTCAGCCCGCTGCCAGCCTGGGGTTCCTTGGGGGTCCCCAGGCCAGCAGCAGGTGCTGAGTGGGGCCGATGGCCGGTATCCCAGCTGGCAATAGGGCAGCAGCCGGAACCTTAGAGCAGTGATGGGCTGAGCCGCTCAGCCTGCTGCTGTGTACCATCAAAAATCAGCTCACCTGCCACCTTTGGCACGTGTGCCGTAGGTTGCCGACCCCTGCTTTATACTCTAGTAAGGAGATGAGCATATTACAGTTGCTGGAGGGCTCTTATCAGGAGTAACAGGCTATAGGAAAGTCAGTCGACATTTTTTGTTTCTCTGATGAAAACTGGCCCACTCCCTGCCTCAAACCAAACCTGTCACTAATAATTGTCAACAACTTAATTTTCTGTTTTTGGCTAAGATATTGATTTTAAAAAAAAAACTTTGAAATTGGATTCAGGATTGTTAGCAAGAATTTTTGGCAAACAAAGTTGTTAAATGACAATCTAAATGGCAACACAGTCCTACTTTCATGCTTGGCTCACCCTCCAGCCTGCTGGTCCAACAGCTGCAGTAGACCCCAAAATCCACCTCTTGGGGTGCAGAGTGGCAACAGCAGCAGCAAACCCTCAGGTCCAATCACACGCCACTGGGCACCACCACCAGCCTTATGGACCATGGTGAAGTTAGCACAGCATCTGATCTCAGGGACAGGTCACCCATGGAGCCACAGCAGCTCATCCTGCCCTGTGCAGCTCCCCCCGGATGAGATGGATCGCTGGCAGCTGCCAGCCCGGGGGAGAGGCGCTCCCCAGCTAGGGTGATGTAGCGAGTCAGTGAGGCTCCCCTCCTACCCAGCAGAGGGCGCTCCCTCCCAGAAGCCCAGCTGGGCTGAGCCACCACTTCCTGTCCCTGCCCCCCGGAAGTCAAGGGGCGGGACAGGAAGTAGAAAAGGAGGACGCCAAAGCTCAGTCTGGAGCCAGCCACCGCCGGGAGCAGACGTGCCAGCGGGGGCTCCAGACTGGGAGCCCTCTAGGACCGAAGGCGGCGATCCAGACTGGCCCCCGCTACCCCGCGCCCGGTACGATGAGGAACCAGCAGAGCTTCCCTGGGATCGGTACTCTGAGGAGCTGCTGAGACTCCCTCGCGCCGGCTACGAAGAGGAGCCGCCGCCGCTTCCGCCCTGCTGTTATCCGGAGGAGCCGCCTGAGCACGCCTGGCCGGACTTCCAGCAGGAGTTGCCGGACCTGCCCCCAAGCCCTGGTCCCGAGGAGCCCATGCAGATGGACTGGCCCGAACTCCCGGCGACCGAGGAGCAGGTACCGGTAGAGGGGGAGATGGAGTGTAGCCCGGGGATAGCCGACCCATGTCAGGCTATAGGCACCGAGGTGCCCATGTCAGTGTGTTGCGGTCAGGACCCCACTGACCAGCGGCAGTGTTAGCCGCTAATAGGGCCCCCGGGCTGGGACACAGTGGAGTGGGTGGGCCTGTGTCCCCCCTGCCACCCCACTCACGGGTGGCAGTCTCCCCCTCACCCCAGCGCAGACAGAATCGCCTGCACTGATCCGAGTGGTTGGTATTGCTCAGTTCCTGCCACCAGGACCTGAGCCCCATTGAACTACTGTTGCCCGGCCCCTGCTCCAGAGGGCCTGGGTTTATATTGAACTACTGCTGCCCCGCCCTGGTTAAGGGCCTGGGCTTAGACTGACTGACTGTGTGCCTTCTGTGCAGCCCCTGCCTGAGGGCCTGCACCTGAGAACCTTCACGAGACTGATTGCTGTGCAGACCTGAGCCTAGGACTGCTATTGTGCTGCCCCGCCCTGGTTAAGGGCCTGGGCTTATACTGAACTGCTGTGGCCCAGCCCCCTGATCCAGAGGGCCTGGGCTTATATAACTATACTGACTCACAGGAAAAAAAAAAAGCAGGAGAATCTTAGTACAACATATGGTCAGTCTATACCAGGGGTCGGCAACCTTTCAGAAGTGGTGTGCCAAGTTCACTGTAATTTAAGGTTTCTCGTGCCAGTAATAATATGTCTATATTATATAAATAAACTATTGTTATTATCTGAGGTCCTGCTCAGGCCACTGCCAGCTGAGTAAATGAAACCCCAGACCGGGTGCGGGCTGAGCGGGACTGGTGGCTGGACCCCTAGACAAGGATCCCAGGCCCTGCTCAGCCCGCTGCTGGTCTGGGGTTCTGACCACCCAGGCTGGCAGGAGGCAGAGTGGGGCCGGCGGCTGGGCTCCTGACTGGCAAGAGGCCGGCAGCTGGAACCCTGGAGTAGCAGTAGGCTGAGTGCTGCCGGCACCCCAGACTGGCAGCAGACTGAGCCACTCAACCCTTCACTGGCCCCACTCAGCCCGCCACCAGCCCACTCAGCCCGCTGCCGGCTGAGTGAATGGAACCCCAGGCTGACAGCAGGTGAGTGGTTCAGCCGGCCTGCTCAGCCCGCTGCCAGCCTGGGGTTCCTTGGGGGTCCCCAGGCCAGCAGCAGGTGCTGAGTGGGGCCGGCGGCCGGTATCCCAGCTGGCAATAGGGCAGCAGCCGGAACCCCAGAGCAGTGATGGGCTGAGCAGCTCAGCCTGCCACTGCGTACCATCAAAAATCAGCTCACCTGCCACCTTTGGCGCGTGTGCCATAGGTTGCCGACCCCTGCTCTATACACTAGTAAGGAGATGAGCATATTACAGTTGTTGGAGGGCTCTTATCAGGAGTAACTGGCTATAGGAAAGTCAGTCGACATTTTTTGTTTCTCTGATGAAAACTGGCCCACTCCCTGCCTCAAACCAAACCTGTCACTAATAATTATCAACAACTTAATTTTCTGTTTTTGGCTAAGATATTGATTTTTTTTTTAAATATTGAAATTGGATTCAGGATTGTTAGCAAGAATTTTTGGCAAACAAAGTTGTTAAATGACAATCTAAATGGCAACACAGTATTGATTTCATGCTTGGCTCACCCCCCAGCCTGCTGGTCCAACAGCTGCAGTAGACCTCAAAATCCACCTCTTGGGATGCAGAGTGGCAACAGCAGCAGCAAACCCTCAGGTCCAATCACACGCCAATGGGCACCACCACCAGCCTTACGGACCATGGTGAAGTGAGCACAGCATCTGATCTCAGGGACAGGTCACCCATGGAGCCACAGCAGCTCATCCTGCCCTGTGCAGCTCCACTGGGATGAGATGGATCGCTGGCAGCTGCCAGCCCGGGGGAGAGGCGCTCCCCAGCTAGGGTGACCAGATCCAGATGTCCTGATTTTATAGGGCCAGTCCCGATATTTGGGGCTTTGTCTTATATAGGCACCAATTACCCCCACCTAGAGTGACCAGACAGCAAGTGTGAAAAATCAGGACAGGGGGTGGGGGGGGTAAAAGGAACCTATATAAGACAAAGACCCCAAAATTGGGCCTGGCCCTATAAAATAGGGATATCTGCTCACCCTACCCCCACCCCCTGTCCTGATTTTTCACACATCTGGCTAACCCCAGCCCAGCCCTGTGTGACATTCCAATCCTGGCTCACTGCCGAGGAAGTGAGTTACTTTCACTTTCATTCCTCAGCAGGCAGCCAGCCTTCCCCCCACCTACCCCCCAGCTCCTCACCCAACCCAGCCCTGACGGAGAGGAGGGAGGGGAGAGAGAGGGATGTTCCTGGGGAGGAGGGAGAAAGGAGGGGGTGCTCCATGGGGCAGGGGGGGAGAAGAATGGAAGTTATGGGGGACAACAGAGGATACTGGTTCCAGAGCCACAGAGCCTGCCTCACCTCACCTCAGCCGGGGGGAAAGAGTCACACTCACAGGTGAGCTCCTTCCCCAAACCCTACCCCCTCCCCTTCCCAGAGACCTCAGCAGCCGATCCCCTCCCTCAGACTGTGCTGCATTCGGCTCTCTCTAGGATCCAGCAGCCCTGCTCTTACATGCTCCACTGCTTCCCATCTGTCCAGGCTCCCAGCAGAAAAGTGCCCCCAGACCTAGTGGTGCCCTCGGTGGCTGCCTATGGGTAAGGACGGCCCGGGAGACGTGAGAGAGAGATCAGGCTAGAGCAGAAAATGGTTGGGGGTGGGGTGGATAGTTTGAAATGCAAGGAGAAGAAAAAAAAATCTTCCTCCTGCTCCCTCTCATCAGAGCATCTAAAAACCAAGTGAGAGATACCTCTCCCCCACTGAAACATCAACTCTGGTGGGCTCGGGCTGAGGAAGGAACTTCTCTCCCCAGCAGCTCCAGCATGCCTGGGCTGGGCCATGGACACCTCCCCCCAAAGATCTGGTGTGCCTGGCCTGGGACAGGGGAGGGGCTCCTTTCCTCTCCATTGGGGACATGGCGGGATGAGAGATGTGACAGGGCTTTATGGGAAATCTTTATTTGCCTGATTCATGTGCCAGTCCTAGTCCTTGCTGACCCAAACAAACCGTTTATCCTGCATGCTGATGCCAGTTTGGAGGGTCTGGGAGCAGTCTCCTACCAGGAAGTGGAAGGTAAATGTAAATCTATAGCCTTTGCCAGCTGAGGACTGTCTGATAGCGAAACTCGCTATCCCATCCACCAGCTGCAGTTCTTGGCCTTGAAATGGGCCATGACTGAGAAATTTCCAGACTACTTGTCCGGTGCTCAGTTTCAGCTATGGACAGAGAACAATCCACTGACTTCTGTGTTATCAAGGGCTAAGCTGGATGCTACAGGGCAGAGATGGGTGGCTACTTTTGCTAGCAATAACATCAGTATTCAATACCAGTGAGCTGGTATAATAGGGAGTGTGATTTATCAGGATCACCAGTTCTTGGCTGGGGGGAGGATGTCAGCAGGGTTAGAATGAACTCTACCCTGCCATCTGTTGGTGATGTGATGCAAAGGCATTTAGTTGCTGATGTGCATGGTCACACCCACCCCACATTGCATGATGGGGGTGCTTGTCCATTTGGTGATTTTGGCTGCTGTGGGATGCCCAAACTCTTTCTTAATAGGGCAGGAGTAATAAAGTGTAGTAATCCTGGTCATATGAATCAAAAACAGTAGAACGGTACTTAGCAATTCATGATTTCGGGACTCACCAGAACCTACATAAAAATCGTTAGACAAGGGACATGGGTTCCAAAGAATAGCAATTTAAGAGAGATTGAAAATAGTTATATGTGTTTAACATCATGAGATGCTTCTAAACTCTCTAAATGCACATTTTATGGTTTTCTTCTCTCTTTAGTTGAAAAATAGAATTAATTATTATCCCATAAAAAATAATGTGTTAAGCATACATTTAAAAACTTAGACAGATATGTAAAAAATTGAGTTATACTGAAGGAGGTGGACTCTGACGCTACTTAAAAGCTTAAGTTCGTCGGAATATAGCAGAATAAGCACTTGGCAGAAAAGTTTTGCTGGAAGAGTTAGCAGAGCGAGATTGTTAGTCACAGGTCAGTGGGTGGATTTATGCAAATACTGGACTCTTGGACAGGAGCGGGAGCGGAGGTGGGGGGGCACACGACTTCTGTGGCACATGCACCACCTCTGCAACTAACGTTTGCTACCTCACTCCCTAACAACACACCTTTTACCTCTCAGGACCAAAATACACCGTCAAAGAGATCTAACGGCATAAGCTTACGGTGAGCAACTGCAGCACTCACAACAATTTGAAGAGATTCAAAACGGCCTCTGCCTCTGTCTTTCCACACCAGGGACAGCAGAAAGGACATCAGCAGCACCTGCGAGAGACCAACAAACATCCATTCCTATCTTCCTCCACGCGCTGCCGTTAGGAACCTGTACCCCTTAATGGTGAGTACTTTTCAGGCGAGGGTGACGCTCTCAGGCCTCAAATGCCAGGTACAGTTACTCTGTCCTTGATCCAAAATCAACAGGAAAATACACTGGATTACTCCTGCCCCAATAACAAAGAGACTGGGGATATCGCAGCAGCTGAAATGACCGTTTGGACAAGCACTCCCATCATGCAATCCGGGGTGGGTGTAACCATGCAAATGACATCAGCCCCAAAAGGCTTTGACGACAGATCACCAACAGATGGCAGGGTAGACTTCATACTGACCCTGCTTCAACTAGATTGTGGCAAAGATTCCAAAACACCGAACGTTAAAAGTCACCTAACGCGGGTCAATCCATCCTCATCGTCGTAACCGCTCGTTATACTCCACACCCGCACGTAACCCTCATATGGACAACATACCCTCCTAACTCAGTGTCTGTACGTTAACCTTTTACCCCCAGTCAGGGCTCTTGCAGATTATGTATTCCTTATGCCACCCCATTTTAAACCAAACTTTGCACCCCTTGGGTAAGCTGTACGTTGTTCCCTGAGCACGAGAAACTTCTATGCTGAAACTCTGTACTGTACACTTTTTTTTTCTTTGAACCTCATCTTAATAAAATGCTGACTTTTGTTTGAGATCCCGGCTCCTCTTCCTTTGCAAGGCGTGTGCGTTCGCTCTGCATTTTAGTCTGCTAATACGGCGGGGGGCGATTGAGCCAGAGGTGCTTGCCTGCTGCAGACACGGATCCAAGGCTGAAACTTGTCCCCCACAAGTGTAACTGAAAACAGTTTAAGTAGTGCTCCCGTCTCCGGCACTCAGCTACCCAGCTCCCAATGGGGTCCAAATCCCAAATAGATCTTTTTTACCCTGTAGAAGCTAGCTGTAAAATCCTGTGACCAGGGCAGCTGCCTAGCAGCCTGCGCATCTGCCTGCCAGAGCGAGGGTGTGTAAGGCACTAATCCGGATAGTGGCAGCTAGGTGGCAGGGGGAGAGTGTGAAGAAGCAGCAGAGTGGCGCAGCGGGAGCGTGCTGGGCCCATAACCCAGAGGTCGATGGATCGAAACCATCCTCTGCTACGCGTGCACTTGTTTCTTTTCCCTCTGGGCCTTCAAGCGAGCCGGTGACCAGCAGAGCCTCAAGATCCTAGGCCATGAGGCAAGAGGTGGCTGAGGCGAAGCGGCGGCCTGCCAGGGAGCTCCCCGGCACCTCTGGCTACCTGGGCTGAAGGCAAGAGGCAGGCCTGGGCGTGGCGAGGGCCTCCTGTCCAGCAATGAGGCTGCAGTGCTTCCTGGTCCCCTTTTCCCACCACCCCGGCAGGCGGTTGCTGCGGGAGAACACGAGGGAGGCTCTGGGGGCGCTAGGCAGCGCTGTGTGTGTGGCTGTCAGGGGAAAGAGCCGAGGCTCCCGACTCGACCTGCCGTTGACTCGCATGGCTCTGCGCGCTGTCAGCAGGGGCGGGCCAGGCCGCGGACGTGACTCAGGCTTGGGCCGCATGGCCGCGCTTTCCTGACGAGGCATGAGGCAGGCCAAGAGCTTTGCACAGCGTACAGGGAAGTGGGAGGGAGGTGTCTTTGAGCCGGCCTGTCTCCTCCGCTTCTCCCTTGCCGCTTGGGCAGAGGCGGGAAGGGAGCGAAATGTTCCCGGCTGAAAGTTTTTGTGCTCGGCTTTGAGGATTAAGCCTGAGCCTCCGGCACGGCTGCTGGCAGATGGGTTTCTGAATGGCATCCAGCCCGCTCTTTGGACCACCAGCTGAAAGCACTGAGGCCAAGAGGCAGCAGAATGGGACCTTTGAGGCTTCCCCCACAGGCCTCAGGGAAGCAAGGAAGTAGCACGGGCTTAGCGTCATCCTTGGGTGGGCTCAAACCACCATCCTTTCGGTTAACAGCCAAACGCACTGACCCATTGCACCACAGAGACATGGAGGGGCAAGGCTGTATTGAGCACAAAAGCCAGGAATCAGCTCAGGGTACGGTATAGCACATGCATGCAGTGGTTAGCCAAGCAACAGGAAGGAACTGGACTGCTATGGAAGGAAAGTTCTGTGGGAAGGAACTGAAAAGAGCACCGGGGCTGTGGTACAGCGCTCGCATACACTTTCTTTGGCCTGTTTTGCTGGAAGAGTTAGCAGAGCGAGATTGTTAGTCACAGGTCAGTGGGTGGGTTTATGCTAATACTGGACTCTTGGACAGGAGCTGGGGCAGGGGGGGCACACGCACCACCTCTGCAACTAACATTTGCTACCTCACTCCCTAACAACACACCTTCTACCTCTCAGCACCAAAATGCACCGTGAAAGAGATCTAACGGCATAAGTTTAGGGTGAGCAACTACAGCACTCACAACAATTTAAAGAGATTCAAAACCACCTCTGCCTCTATCTTTCCACACCAGGGACAGCAGAAAGGACATCAGCAGCACCTGCAAGAGACCAACCCATCCATTTCTACTTCCCTCCACATGCTGCCATTAGGAACCCATACCCCTTAATGGTGAGGACTTTCTAGAACAGGGTGACGCTCTCAGGCCTCAAATGCCAGGTACAGTTACTCTGTCCTTGATCCAAAATAAATGGGAAAATACACTGGATTACTCCTGCCCCACTAACAAAGAGACTGGGGATCCCGCAGCAGCTGAAATGACCGTTTGGACAAGCTCTCCCATCATGCAATCCGGGGTGGGTGTGACCATGCAAATGACATCACCCCAAAAGGCCTTGACGACACATCACCAACAGATGGCAGGGCAGACTTCATACTGACCCTGCTTCAACTAGATTGTGGCAAAGATTCAAAAACACCGAACGTTAAACCTCACCAAACGCGTGTCAATCCATCCTCAACGTCGTAACCGCTCGTTATACTCTACTCCTGAACGTAGCTCTCACATGGACAACATACCCTCCTAACTCAGTATCTGTACGTTAACCTTTTACCCCCCAGTCAGGGCCTAACTCAGTGTGCCTAAGGAGGGGTGAACCTGCCCAGGTTGGAAGCGGAGCAGGTCAAAACTCCTGTGCTGATCAGTAGTGGGATCGTGCCTGTGAATAGCCCCTGCAGCGTAGCCTGGGCAAGACAGTGAGACATGGCCTCTTTTTATACAGACACCCCTCCCCCTGCAGAGCGGGGGATGGGAGCACAGACACGATGGGGATTCTGACTTGGGGGGAGGGACGCCCCCCCTGCAACACAGATCTTGAAAAGAGGAACAGAGACACCCACACACCACAGAGCCTGGATTGGGGCAGCGGGAACCACACACGGGAGCTAGTTCATGGGGTGGGGGTCACACCCATATGCTCCGTTGCACCATTCTTAATGAGAAGAACGGGGGCATCCACACAACACGGATCCTTAACGGGCGGGGGGACACTCACACACTCCACTGTTAACCCGGAGGGACAGGGGCACCAGACACTCCCAGTAGCGTGGAGAACACCCACATCCCCCGGATCCCTCATGGGGGGGTAAGACAGAGGGGATTGTAATGGGGCCCAGCGCACCCACGCACCAGGGATTGTTAAGGGTTGAAGGGACAGGGACACCCACACACACTGAAATCACGTCCTTGGAGGAACGCAAACCCTCCACAGAAGGACCTGGTCTGTTCCATGATGGCAGCCCAGCCTGGGTGAGTCAAAGTCTCTTTTTATACAGACACGTCCCAGAGATCCTGACTAGGGGGAGAGAGACACCCACCCACCAGAGATCCTTAATGGTCTAGGGTGCACCCACACACCAGGGATTCTTATGGGTGGGAGGAATGGAGACAGCCAGACACACTGAGATCACTTCCTCCCAGGAGCCTGGGCCAGACAGGGAGACACAGTCCCCCTTTACAGATCTGCCAGACAACCTTCCTCCCACCCCCTCCACACAATGCTCTTATCTGGAGGTGAAGCCAGGGAAACCACATGGAGGATTCTTATCTGGGGAACTGGGGGGACCCACTCACCACCAGAGATTCTTAAGGGCAGGAGGAACAGGGACTCCCACCTCTGCAGCATGGGGGTGGGTCGCCTGCTGGCATCATCTGGGCATATTTCACCTCGTCAGCTCCCTGCCATTGCCTTGGGGGGCCCTTGTTCACTGCCTCTGGCACCCAGTTTAGCCTCCTTCCTGAGGGCTGAAACGCTTTGATCTATCTAAGGTCTGTGGGATCAATGTGTGTCATGGTGTAATTCTGTGTTATTCGGGGGTCAGACTAGCTGAGCTAATGGCCCCTTCTGCCCTTAAACGCCATGAAAACATTTCCCTGGTTTCTCCTTGCGCCTGACAGACACCACGGTGAGGGGCCCAATAGACGATCCTGCACACAGCGCTCTGGCTCTTACTTTACTTGGTGACGTCAGTGCTTTCCTAGCTCCTGGACGGGGGATGGAGGGCACCGAAACATCCGGGATCTTACCTGAGAGGACAGAGGAGCCTGCAGCTCGACATGAGACAGTCCCCGTCTGGCCAAGGCACAGAGCTCACAAGCAGAGTTTAAAGCTCGAGCTGCCAGGCCACAAAGCAAGCCGGGCTCCGTGGCTGGTGCCTGTGATCCCAGCGCCGGGGGAGGCTGAGGCCAGCGGATCGCTTGAGCTCAGGAGTTCTGGACTTCAGAGGGCTGTGCCGATCGGGTGTCTGCACTAAGCGCGGCATCAATGTGGTGATCCCGGGGAAGCTTGGGGTCCCCAGGTTGCCTAAGGAGGGGTGAACCGGCCCAGGTCAGACACGGAGCAGGTCAAAACTCCTGTGCTGATCAGTAGTAGGATTGTGCCTGTGAATAGCCCCTGCAGCGTAGCCTGGGCAAGACAGTGAGACATGGTCTCTTTTTATACAGACACCCCCCCGTAGAGCCTGGGAGGGGGGATGGGAGCACCCACACGCTGGGGATTCTGACTTGGGGGGGAGGGACGCACCCAAGCAACACGGATCTTGAAAACGGGAACAGAGACACCCACAGATCCGGGATGGGGGAAGCAGGGGAAACCACACACGGGAGCTAGTTCATGGGGTGGGGGACAGAGACACCCACCAGAGATCCTGGATGGGAGCACCCACATGATGGGGATCTTGAACTGGGAGGAGGGAAGCACCATGCACCAGAGGTTCTGAAGGGGAACAGGGACACCCACACACCAGGTGTCTTGCAGCAAGAGCTGCGGTCTTGATTTACACAGGGCAGTGATGGGGAATTAACCACGTCCCTTGCGGAGCTTGTTCCACTAGATGATTAGCCTCATTGTCAGGGTCGGCTTTAGGAAGTGCGGGGCCCAATTCGAACAGTTTCGACGGGGCCCCGGCAGGGATGACTAAAACAAAAAAACACTTAAAAAAACCCCTTTCATTTCTTCCATGTATTATTTACTTTCCATGACTATATAAATAATAACAAAATTATCTATTACATACATTGCATCATATATTAATTAGCTGATTTGCACTTTCATATCAGGAAAAGAATTTGTTTTGATAGTTGTACAACTGATTTTCTTCACTATTTTATTAAAATTTATAAAATATTTCCTTGTTAATATAAAATTGCCCCCATCCTTTCCCCCCCCCCCCCAGTGCCGCCCGGCCCCGTGGAAACAAACCCTCCTTCCCCAGCTCCGCCCCATCGAAGCAAGGTTCAGGGGCGGGGGCAGGAAGAAACGGCACATGGGGTGACCAGATCACAGCAGTAAAATAGGACCTGCCCCCCTCCCTGCTGGGCCCCACCATCACACCCCTCTTCACCCCCTAGCCCCCTGCTGGCTTGCTGCATCCCTCCTAGTCAGTCCCCCCCACCACTCGCCTCCTTTCACCTTCTCCCTCCCCTGCCAGAAACCCCCATGCCCACCCCTAGAACTCCTGCTGGCTCACTGCTCGCCTCTTTGCCCACCCGTCACTTGCCCCCTCACCCTCCCCCCCAAGTATAACGCCTCATTCAAAGCCCCAGTGGTCACTATATTACTGCACACAGCAGTCAATCAATGCAGTTGTAGATAAATCTCTGCTTTATGCATTTTTGTATAACTTTTATATGACTTTGTATTGAACCTTGGTAATATGTTATAGCAGGCCCTAAAGGTAGTGTAATTAAGGTAAAAGAAAAATGTCTTTTTGCTTGGAGTAGAATAAGATCTTCCCCCCACTTTGTAATCAGTTGCCCTGTTGAATGGATGAGGTGGGACTGAGGAAGGTGTGGAAGGCAGCACCTCCAGACAACTGCAACCCTTGGAGAGGGGCTGGGAGCCAGATGGAGGAGAGCTTTGCCCAGGCTGTGTGGGACGGAGTTTGGGTGCTGCGTGCAGGCTCTGGACTGGGGCACGGGGTGGGGTGCAGGAAGGGTGGAGGGGTGCAGGCTCTGGGAGGGAGTGCGGAGGGCTGGGTGCAGGCTCTGGGACAGAGTTTGGGGGCCGGAGATGGGGTGCTGGGTGCTTGGGGGGGGAGGGGACGGGACTGCCATCACATGTGGCTTCCTTCCTCCTCTGCTGCCTCTCACCATAGCCTCGGTGGGGAATGGGGCTGCCCCTTTGTGATGGAGTAGGGACTGTTTGTGTTCCTGTTGAGGTGAGAGCCAGGTATTCAGCTGTAACATGAGCCTGGCCTGGGGGAGGGGAGGTCGTCACCTCTGGCGGGGGCTAGACAAAGGGAAGGGTGGAGTGGAGTCAGTCTTCGGTTTTGGAGCTGGCGGGTGGGTTTTCAGGGGATCCTAGGCTGGGATCCAAGCACCCTGAACCCCCCCAGAAAGGCCAGATTGAGGGGTCCTGGCTCTGAACACAAGCTGGGCTGTATCCTGTGTTCCTGTTGTTCAATAAACCTTCTGTTTTACTGGCTGGCTGAGAGTCACTGTGAGTTCAGGAAGAGGGGTGCAGGGCCGGACTCCCCCACACTCCGTGACAACTGGTGGCGGCGGTGGGATCGACTGCACCCCGTGGATGGCGCTTCCTGCAGTAAGTGACTGGGGAGCAGTAAAACGAAGGGGCGATTAACCCCTGGGAGAGTGTGACCAGCGAGAAGGACTTTGCAGTAACAGGGTCCCCCGGGGGATCACAGCGAGCGATTCCAGGGGCGGAGGAGTCTGCAGCTCGACCCTGGCAAAGAGGTGGTGACCTCAAGGACTGGCACACTAGGGGTCCCCCTGGAACCCGTGGGGAGCGGCGAGCACCCCGGCCTGTGAGCAGCCAACAGGAAGATGTATGCCAAGCAGCGCAAGTGTGACCTGGTGGAGCAGTGCAAGCAGAGGGGGCTGCACTGTGGGAAGCTCACCAAGGCCCAGCTGATTGCCCGGCTGGAGGAGAGAGATCACAGGAATGAACCGGTCCCTGTCTCCGAGGGAAGCAGCCGGGCAGATGCAGCGCAGGCACCAGTGTCTGTCCCCGCTGGGAATGGTCAGCCGGCCGCTGAGGGCTCCCCGAGACCTCCCACCCCTAGGCCTAGGGGGAGGAGGAGCCCAGCTACCGAGGGCACCGTGATCCCCCCGGCCAGCAGGGGATCGGCCCGGCGAAGCTCCCCCA
This sequence comes from Mauremys mutica, assembly GCF_020497125.1. Lineage (NCBI taxonomy): Eukaryota > Metazoa > Chordata > Testudines > Geoemydidae > Mauremys > Mauremys mutica. The sequence goes on from NW_025423229.1 coordinate 28,098, forward strand.
CCAGCCGGGGATCGTCCCGGCGACGCTCGGCCTCCATGGAGTGCAGGCGGCTGGACTTGGAGAGAGAGATAAAACTGAGAGAGCTGGAGGAGTGTAAGGAACAGAGGGAATATGAGGAGAGACAGAGGGAACGTGAGGAGAGACAAAGCCAGCGTGAGCTGGAGGAGAAGCAGAAGCAACGCGAATACGAGGAGAGGGAGAAGGAGCAGCAGCGCAGACATGAGCTGGCCCTGGCCCAGCTGAGCAACAGTAAGGCCCCGGCTGCGGTGAGTGAGGGGGGGCCCAAGCCTACAAAGAGCTTCGATAAGAACTTCCTGGCCCGGCGTAAGGAAGGGGAGGACATAGACACCTTCCTGACAGCCTTTGAGAATGCCTGCGAGCTGCACAAGGTTGACCCTGCAGACAGGATCCAGTTCCTTACCCCCTTACTGGACTCCACCGCCGTGGAGGTGTACAGCCGAATGAAAGGGGCGGAGGCAGGGGACTACAACCTGTTCAAAGAGGCCCTGCTCTGCGAGTTTGGGCTGACCCCAGAGATGTACCGGAAGAGGTTCCGGAGTCAACATAAGACCCGGGAGGTCACATACCTACAACTGGTCAACCGGGCGCAGGGGTACACCCGCAAGTGGACAGCTGGGGCCCAAACTAGAGAGGACCTGCTTGACCTATTCGTACTGGAGCACCTGTATGAGCAGTGCCCATCCGACCTGAGGCTGTGGTTGATGGACCAGAAGCCGGAGAACCCACAGCACGCAGGCCGGCTGGCCGACCAATATGTGGACAGTCGGGCAGGGGATGGCAGGGAGGAGTCTCGAGGGAACAGGCCTGCCTCAACGCAGAGAGAGAGTCACCGTGGGACCTCCCAGCGGGGCCCTATGGAGAACCCCCACAAAAGGGGAACGTCCAGCGTCAGGTCCACCCGACCCACTCGAGGGGACCCACGAGACATGGGCTGCTTTCACTGTGGCCAACAAGGCCACATACGGGCCCAGTGCCCCAAGTTCAGAGACAGACCGAGCAGACCCAACCTGCAGAGGGTTGACTGGATAAAGACCCAATCGGAGGAGGGGCAACATGCCCAAGAGAGGGGGGCTGGCAGCGTCCCACCTGGGAAGGAGGGAGGAGGGCCCCAAGTCAGCGCCTCTAGGGGGCTGGATGCTCCGGACACAAGGTTCTGCTACAGGGTGGCCACGGGGCTGCCCCTCCGGAAACAGTGCCTGGTTTCCCTGGAGGTGGATGGGAGGAAGGTCACTGGGTACTGGGACACAGGCGCAGAGGTGACGCTGGCCCGGCCCGAGGTGGTGGGCCCAAATCGGATGGTGCCTGATACCTACCTGACCCTGATGGGGGTGAGCGGGACCCCATTCAAGGTGCCCGTGGCGAGGGTGCACCTGAAGTGGGGGGTCAAGGAGGGCCCCAAGGATGTGGGGGTACACCCCCATTTGCCCACAGAGGTGCTAATGGGGGGGGACCTTGAGGCCTGGCCAGGCAATGCCCGGGGTACCCTGATCGTGACCCGTAGTCAGAGTCGGCGCAGGGCACTGCACCCTGACAACGGGGAAAGTACTCTGCCCGAGGTGCAAGGCCCTAACCTGGTGGGGAGGGAACGCCCAGAGACACGACCCAGAGAGGCTGCGGCCTCAGACCCAGCCGGTGAGAGGGAGCAGGTCCCCATCCCTGTCCCAGCTGCTGAGTTCCAGGCCGAGGTGCAGAAAGATCCCTCCTTGCAGAAGCCCCGGGACCGGGCTGACCTCAATGCAGCACAGACCATGAGGAGAGGTTGCAAGGAGAGGTTCCTGTGGGAGAAGGGGTTCCTGTACCGAGAATGGGCTCCCCCCAGGGAAGTGGAGTCATGGGGGATTAGGAGGCAGCTGGTGGTTCCCCAGAAGTTTCGCCACAAGCTCCTGTACCTGGCCCATGACATCCCCCTCGCCGGGCACCAGGGAATCTGGCGCACCAGGCAGAGGCTGCTTCAGAACTTTTACTGGCCTGGGGTCTTTACCCATGTCCGACAGTACGGCCAATCCTGTGACCCCTGCCAGCGGGTGGGGAAGGCCCGGGACAAGGGGAAAGCAGCTCTGAGGCCTTTGCCCATCATAGAAGAGCCTTTCCAGAAGGTGGCCATGGACATGGTGGGACCTCTCAGCAAGGCGACCCGGTCAGGGAAGAAATACATCTTGGTGGTGGTAGATTTCGCCACTCGATACCCCGAGGCGGTGGCCTTGTCCTCTACCGAAGCAGACACCGTGGCGGATGCGCTGCTGACCATTTTCAGCCGGGTGGGGTTCCCCCAGGAAGTCTTAACGGACCAGGGGTCCAACTTCATGTCGAAGTTGCTCCAGTCCCTGTGGGAGAAATGTGGGGTCCGACCCAGCTGGGCCTCAGCGTACCACCCCCAGACCAACGGGCTGGTGGAGAGGTTCAACGGGATGCTAAAGATGATGCTAAAAACATTCATGCACCAGCACCCACAGGACTGGGACAAGTACTTACCTCACCTGCTGTTTGCATACAGGGAGGTACCCCAGGAGTCTACTGGGTTTTCGCCTTTCGAACTGTTATATGGAAGGCGGGTAAGGGGGCCCCTGGACCTGATGAGAGACGAATGGGAGGGGAAGGCCGCTCCCGATGGAGAGTCGGTGGTGGAGTATGTCCTGACCTTCCGGGAAAGACTTACCGAGCTCATGGGCCTGGCCAGGGAGAATCTGGCCCGAGCCCAGAGGAAGCAGAAGGTCTGGTACGACCGCACGGTGCGGGCCCGCGCCTTCGCCACCAGGGACCAAGTGATGGTTCTCATCCCCGTGAGGAAAAACAAACTCCAGGCTGCCTGGGAAGGGCCCTTCAAGGTTGTCAAGCAACTAAATGAGGTAAACTATGTGGTGGAGCTGTCGAACCGGGCTCATCACCGCCGGGTGTACCATGTGAATATGATGAAGCCATATTATGACCGGGGGAATATGGTGTTGGCCGTGTGTGGGCACTGGGAGGAGCCGGGGGATGACCCTCTAGTGGATCTATTCCCAGGGACAAAGGCTGGTTCCCCCCTGGAGGCGATTCCCCTCTCTGATCAGCTGACCCCGGCCCAGCATGCTGAGATCAGAGGGGTGCTGCAACTGTACCGACAGTTGTTTTCCAACCAGCCTGGGCGCACTAAGTTGACTGTCCACCGGGTGGAGACTGGGGCACACACCCCGATACGATGCTCCCCTTTTCAGGTTACCGGGAAGACTGCCCAGGACCTGGAAAGGGAGGTCAGGGACATGCTGGCTTTAGGGGTGATCCAGCCATCCGCCAGCCCCTGGGCCTCCCCAGTGGTGCTGGTCCCCAAGAAGGACGGGTCAATCCGGTTCTGCGTGGACTATCGAAAGCTCAATGCCATCACCGTATCTGATGCCTACACCATGCCAAGGCCTGATGAGCTCCTAGACAAGCTGGGAGGCGCTCGGTACCTCACCACCATGGATCTTACAAAGGGCTACTGGCAAGTGCCGCTGGACGCAGAGGCCAGGCTGAAATCGGCCTTCATCACCCCCCTGGGGCTCTATGAGTTTCTGACCCTGCCCTTCGGCCTCAAGGGAGCGCCGGCCACCTTCCAGCGCCTGGTGGATCAGCTACTGAGGGGGATGGAGAGTTTTGCTGTGGCGTATATTGATGACATCTGCGTCTTCAGCCAGACCTGGGAGGACCACGTGTTCCAGGTTGGACAAGTGCTGGACCGACTCCGGGAGGCGGGGTTAACCGTAAAGGCTGAGAAGTGCAAGGTGGGGATGGCTGAAGTATCTTACCTGGGCCATCGGGTGGGGAGCGGCTGCCTAAAGCCGGAACCAGCCAAGGTGGAGGTGATCAGAGACTGGCCCACTCCCCAGACCAAAAAGCAGGTCCAGGCCTTTATTGGGATGGTGGGGTACTATCAGAGGTTCGTGCCCCACTTTAGTGCCATAGCCGCCACCATCACTGAGCTGTGCAAGAAGGGGAAGCCAGACAAGGTGGTCTGGACCGAGCAGTGCCAGGAGGCTCTCCAGGCACTGAAGGAGGCTCTGCTCAAAGGCCCAGTTCTGGCAAACCCAAACTTTGACAAGCCCTTTATGGTGTTTACCGACGCCTCAGACACGGGCCTGGGGGCGGTGTTGATGCAGGAGGATGAAAAGGGGGAACATAAGAACATAAGAACATAAGAAAGGCCGTACCGGGTCAGACCAAAGGTCCATCTAGCCCAGTATCTGTCTACCGACAGTGGCCAATGCCAGGTGCCCCTGAGGGAGTGAACCTAAAAGGCAACGATCAAGTGATCTCTCTCCTGCCATCCATCTCCATCCTCTGACGAACAGAGGCTAGGGACACCATTCTTACCCATCCTGGCTAATAGCCATTTATGGACTTAGCCACCATGAATTTATCCAGTCCCCTTTTAAACATTGTTATAGTCCTAGCCTTCACAACCTCCTCAGGTAAGGAGTTCCACAAGTTGACTGTGCGCTGCGTGAAGAAGAACTTCCTTTTATTTGTTTTAAACCTGCTGCCTATTAATTTCATTTGGTGACCCCTAGTTCTTGTATTATGGGAATAAGTAAATAACTTTTCCTTATCCACTTTCTCAACATCACTCATGATTTTATATACCTCTATCATGTCCCCCCTTAGCTTCTCTTTTCCAAACTGAAGAGTCCTAGCCTCTTTAATCTTTCCTCATATGGGACCCTCTCTAAACCCCTAATCATTTTAGTTGCTCTTTTCTGAACCTTTTCTAGTGCTAGAATATCTTTTTTGAGGTGAGGAGACCACATCTGTACACAGTATTCGAGATGTGGGCGTACCATGGATTTATATAAGGGCAATAATATATTCTCAGTCTTATTCTCTATCCCCTTTTTAATGATTCCTAACATCCTGTTTGCTTTTTTGACCGCCTCTGCACACTGCGTGGACATCTTCAGAGAACTATCCACGATAACTCCAAGATCTTTTTCCTGACTCGTTGTAGCTAAATTAGCCCCCATCATGTTGTATGTATAGTTGGGGTTATTTTTTCCAATGTGCATTACTTTACATTTATCCACATTAAATTTCATTTGCCATTTTGTTGCCCAATCACTTAGTTTTGTGAGATCTTTTTGAAGTTCTTCACAATCTGCTTTGGTCTTAACTATCTTGAGTAGTTTAGTATCATCTGCAAACTTTGCCACCTCACTGTTTACCCCTTTCTCCAGATCATTTATGAATAAATTGAATAGGATTGGTCCTAGGACTGACCCTTGGGGAACACCACTAGTTACCCCTCTCCATTCTGAGAATTTACCATTAATTCCTACCCTTTGTTCCCTGTCCATTAACCAGTTCTCAATCCATGAAAGGACCTTTCCTTTTATCCCATGACAGCTTAATTTACGTAAGAGCCTTTGGTGAGGGACCTTGTCAAAGGCTTTCTGGAAATCTAAGTACACTATGTCCACCGGATCCCCCTTGTCCACATGTTTGTTGACCCCTTCAAAGAACTCTAATAGATTAGTAAGACACGATTTCCC